>NW_006408664.1:1352589-1354130 GCF_000296735.1 Chrysochloris asiatica | reverse complement strand
ATAGCATTGATATTGATTTGAAGACTCCTTCCCTCTCTGTTGGTATTTAGAGTTACTATCTCCATGAGTATAGGTCAGGTTCATCAAATTGTAGCAATTTACCCTTGTTTCCTTTATAGAAAAAAAAAAAGTTTTATTTATTTATTTTGTAATCTTCCTCTAGTTGAGTTCTGATTATCAAGCCATTGAGGCTAGGTCAAATGGGTACTGTCTTCAAGTTTGGGTGTTCTTGTGCTTCACCCCTCCCTCACTTCAAGTCAGCTGGATGCTCCACTCTCAGCTCTAGCCCTCTGTGGCTATGTTCTTGTCCATGGTCTCAAATGTCCCCAGGTCTCACCACACTTTGGACCAACCAGCCCTTCCTCTTCTCTCTTTCATCTGCAGGTCAATGGAAGTCAATGGACTGTGGTTGAACTCAGCCCATTTCTTCATTGCTGCCTTTCCCCCTGTTCCACTCACCAGTAGACCAATGTGGTTGCCAGCAAGCTTACATGCTTTTTTGTGTTTTCCCTTTGAGTTTCAGTCTTAGAGGGGAGTTTGTCCTGAAGGAACTTGATTGCTTGCCTTGATGGCTTCCTGGCGAACAGCTTGCTTATTCTTGTAGTAGCCAGTCATGCTGTCATTTCTGTTTTGTTTTGATGCTCTTACTTTGAAGATGTATATTCTGTCGCTCTATCTGTTCAAGGCTGGTCTGCTCATCCTTGCTAGTGAGAATGTCCCACCTCATAAGGTTCTGAATGGAATTCCACCTAAGGTCCTATACTCTGCAAAGGCTTTGCAAGAGGCCTATTTCACTGGGCAAGTTCTAGAACCCCTTTTAGGTATTCCAACCACTTATAGGCTAAAAGACAGGCTTACAAGTTTTCTGTAATCATGTTTCCCAACATTCCTTTGTATCCCACTCAAATGTGTATTTTGCAATAATAGGCAAGGGAAACCAATATTCACAAGACAGGCAAGAATTTTGTATTATTTCCCCTCTTCAAGCTATGCCTAGATCCCTGTATAACAGAACCCTGTTGTTCCAAGATTGAGCATACACCACTATTTACCTCTATCCCACTTAGGACATGCAAACCTGTCTCAGTGTTCCCCTATCTTGTTCTTCCACCTCCTCCCCTTTCTTGTATTGCCCTCCCCAACACCCGAACTAAACTCCCCATCCCAACCCCACTGTTGTGGTTACCTTATAGTCCATTAGTTCTTCCATCCATTTAAGACAGTCTGTTTTATACTGTAATCTACCTGACCTTCCCACCACCTGGATCTCTGTTCCTCTGTGTTTACCTTCTTTCACATTTTAATTGTTTTGATCATAGACTGCCCTCCCAGATCCTCTGTTCTTATGATTTTATTCTGTTCTTGACTCTTTCATTTGTCAATTGAGTTCAGGGTGATGCTGCCACGTACATCATTCTCTGGTTGTTGCCTGTTCTTGTTGGTTCTCAGTCTACAGAACTCCAATTTAGGATGTTTTTCATAGCAGAGTTAGCTTTGGCAAAATCCCTTAGCTTCTGTTTATCCTGGAATGTTTTGATCAC
>NW_006408664.1:1350221-1351958 GCF_000296735.1 Chrysochloris asiatica | reverse complement strand
TTCCTGTAGTGCTTTCCTGACTTCTTCCTTATTTTTCTCAACTCTATCGTATAGTGTTTTGATACATTTTATAATCATTTTTCTGAATTCCTTCTCAGGTATTTCCCAAGCCTACCCATCTTCCAGTATGGAGTGTACATCTCCTTCCAGCTCATTTGCCTCAGTCACTTTATCTCGTTTCTGGACATGTGCAGATATGGTCATCTGCTTTCTGGTTTGGGGGCATATTCAGTAGTAATTTGTAGCCTTAATACTTAGATGGGTGTGTATTTTGGTATTTTTTATGCTTTCTGAATGCCTCCAGGTAGATGTGATCAGGAGATGGGCTTCTCTTTTCACTGTTCTACTTGAGAAATTTCAAGATGCCACTGTGGGTCATTGTGTTGTAACTCAGGATTTAATTTTTAGACTATTTATTTTTTAGTCTGCCTGTCCCATTTCACTATCCCTGTTCAGGCCTTTTTCCTAGTGATAAACAGTTCGGGGCTGGCTGTGGCCATTTTGCACTGCTGTTTGGTTTTAAGTGGAAACTGTCACTTTAAATTTCAAGGAGATGGGTGCCCATGCATAGCAGAACCCTCTGTGGGTTTGGGGTGTGTTGTCCACTTGCTCAGGCACCCCCTCTAGTCACCAGAATGGAGGTGCGTAGCCAGCGAGAGACCAATGAACAGATATTAAAAAAAAAAAAAAAAGTCCACATCTTCTTCTCCATGATTCTGTCAGGCATCCGTGGCTGCTCTGATCCTTCTCCCGCTTAGTCTCGTCCAAAATGGTGGCTCCAGGAGCAGCTGAGCATCTTGAATTAGAAAGCAATAGAGTTCTTGCTTCTGGTACAAATTTCCCTAGCTGTAAGCCTTCCAACCTGCTAAATATTCCTTTATATGTGGTTCAGAGTTCTGGCACCATCCCCTGAGCCTGCTTGGTCCAGTATTCTGTGTTGTTGTTGACAGAGCTCCTCAATGCACTTCCACCCAACTGCCGTCTTGTTTGTTCTCCATTTCTTGTCTGCTTAATGACCTTTTTGCTTTCTTCCTGTGTGATGTTCTTTTTTTTTCTTTTTTTTTATCTTTTCATTATATTTATTCAGTCTATATGCTGAGCAAACAACCTGAGAAACTGAGATACATGAAAATGCCACTTCAGGATTGGAGAAGGCTCATTAAATAATCTTTGATATGCATATAGCACAAACTATGTACAGAAAGAGAAGATTTGAAGAACGTATTGATGAATTTCAAATATAAAGAATTTAGTATGGATTATACCTCATCCGGGGTGGGGAGGGGGTCTTCCTCTTTTTCACTGAACCTCCACTTTATTAACCATGAAGTCCTTCTCCAGGGATTTGTTCTTCTTGATATCTTGTCTAATGTATAAGGGATGAAGACTCACCATTTTGGCTTATAAAGAACATACTGGCTGTATTTATTCCAACACAGATTTGATGGTTCTTCCGGCAGTCCATAGCAACTTTTAATATTCTTCTCCAACACCGTAATTCAAATACAATGAATCTTCTATGGTCTTCCATATTTATTGACCAACATTCACATGAATATGAGGCAATTGAAAATACCCTGGCTTATTCTATTGACTATAATATCACTATGGCAGTCATAATTTAGTCTTCATACTAACAGCTTTGCTCTTTAACACTTTAAAGAGATCTTTTGAAACAGATTTGCTTAATGCAGTATATTGTTTGATTTCTTTTTTTTTTTTTAATTAAATGTTTTT
>NW_006408664.1:1340813-1349896 GCF_000296735.1 Chrysochloris asiatica | reverse complement strand
TGTTCACAATCTGCTCACAGCCTTGTTTTGACTGGTGATATGGAGCTTTTTCACTATCTCTTTCCACAGATGTAGTCAGTTCGATTCCCGTGTATTCCATCCATGTGTCTAATCATCTTTAATGTAGTATTAAAAATATATTTGCAATGAAGAAGTCATTGGTTGCAGAATTCTATCATGCAATATCCTGCATCATTTCTATCACCAAAGCCATGCTGTCCAACTGTTAATACTTCTTTGTTTCCAATTTTTTGCATTCTAGTCACCAGCAATTATCAGTCCACCTCTTTTTTATTACTGTTGTTGTTATTTTATTTATTTATTTATTTTTAATTGACACTTTCTTACTGGCCCTATCTCCAAACAAGTGGCTGGACCAGGGGAAAAGGGAAGGGGAACGAGCTGGCGCAGAGAGGGGTCATCTCCACAACATTCCATTTATACACAGAACTAAACAGACAAGCACAGTCACTATGCAGTTAGAAGCTGGCAGCCTGGAATTGGGAGGTTGGGGGAGAGAATGGGGAGTGGGGGTGTTGTTAAAAATATATAGGCCCCTCCCAAACTGGAGTGTCTGGTGGGGGAACTTGGTCTGTTTCAACCCAAAAGAAATCAGAAAATCAAAAGTTTGGGAAGGCCAGAACCATCAGGGGTGGAGAGAGGAGGAAGGTCCATGGGGTAGGGGCTGTTTGGCAACTTGGGTGAAGGGATTGTCCTCCCCCTGCTAGGATTTCCCCCCCTGTCTCTATGGTCTGGTAGGAAGGGGGAAGCCTGTAGCCCCCGACAGGCAGGTCTGGGACTGCTGGATGCTCCAGGCAGGGGGTTGGAGGGGGTTCACAAGGGCTTGCGCTCCAGGGAGATAACAGCACTGCCCCTGAGTTTCTTGGCCAGGGTGCAGTGGTCCTTGACCTCCTCATAGCAGTTTGCTTGTAATTCATGTTTGATCTCTGTCAGCTTCTTCTTGATGGCATCCTTGGAGCTAGCATAGGTCATGTTGCTCTTAAGGGGTGCAGACTCAGAGGACCAGAAGATACAAACCAGATCCTCCTTCTTGCTCTCCTTGGTCTCATAAGTTGCATCACAGAGGGCATTGATGGCAGTGCTTGTTTGGCAGCATCTTGACAAAGGTGGCATAGGGGCCATGACAGTCTGGCCCACATCAACAAGCAGGATCTCCTTGCCCTCATCTAGGATGATGTTCTTCTTATCTTCACTCAAGCAGAAGAGCTCTCTGCCTTCTTGTGCTTCTTCACCTCCTCCGGTGATTTGCGCACCTTCATGTCATTGAACATCTTGATGACACCATCAGAGACAGCCACGCCAGAGGCCATGTTTCTGGAAGTGAAAGGAGTAAGGCAAAGAGAGCCAGAGAAGAAGAGAGCCGCTGCAGCTGCTGTGGGGAGCTGACTGAACCTTATCAATCCATCTTGATTGCATGTTTGATCAATTTCAGACTGAAGAACTTGGTAGAATTAGTCAATTTCATCATCAATGGCTTTAGTGGTTGATCCCAAAATTTGAATAATAGTGGTGTTAACTGGTCTTCCTTGTAGACATGTGGATATATTCTACCACAAACAGTATTAGACTTAAAGATAGATCTTGATAGTTCTTTTTGATGATGAATGTGACACCATTCCTCTTGAATTTTTCGTGGCATAGTAAGCCATGTGATTGTCAGATTCAAAATGGCCAATTCCAGTCCATTTCTGCTCATTAATGCCTAGGATATTGATATTTGTGTGTTCCATTTAATTTTTGACAACTTCCAATTTTCCTAGATTCATACATCATACATTCCATTATTAACAGATGTTTGCAGCTATTTGTTCTCATTTTAAATTATGCCCCATCAGCATATGAAAGTCACAAAGGCTTTACTCCATTTATGTCATCATGGTCAACTCTACTTTGAGGAGACAGATCTTCCTCAGTCGCATTTTGAGTGCTTTACCACTGTACCACCAGGGTTTCTTCTTACAAGTACCCAAACACGAACCAAACCCACTACTTTGGAGTCCATCTGACACACTGCTACACTATACAAGGTATCTGAGACTAAATTTTACCGGAGCAATCTCATCTTTCTCCCTTGGAGCACCTGGTGGCTTTGAACAGCTGACCCTGAAGTTACCAGTCCAGTGCTTATCGTACAGTGGCAACAGGCTCCTTCAGTACAGCAACTCAAAATTTCTAATTTGATCTATACTACATATATATATATACTATACAGTTTGTATGGAGTCCTGGTGTGGCACTGTGAGTTAATGCATCAGACTGCAAAGCCATTTGAACTGCAAGGTCGGTGGTTCAAGCTCACCAGCTGCTCCTTAGAAACCCTATACAGGGTTGCAATGAGTCGGAACCAACTCAACAGCACTTAGCAACAACAACAATACTGTTTATGATCTACACTATTAAACAGTGAAAATAACAAAGAATACATTTATAAAAAGTCTGGTCTTCTGAAAGTAGCCTCCATAACAAATCTCCTATGCCAACTTTATTATTTTTTTTACCTAGACTACAAACAATTTTTCAGAAAGTGTCATTTATATTACAAAGAAAATCTGTTCTTTTGATAATGTTAGTTAAAGTAGCCACCTAGAAACAATCAATTTAAAAAGAACATAAGAGTTCTTCTAAAAAGATTTATTACTGCTACGGATTTCTTTCCTTTTTTTAACTTAATGACTCACCAACAAAATCCTTTAGAATTGAAAAGCTCTGTACTTTGTGAGACTGTCGAAGTTAGTCACTGATTTATTTCCCTAAGTGTAATTTGAAAGAACCTGCTGTATATATATGAACACTGTAAACCTATAAACCATGAATTTTTTTAAATCTGGTTTTGTTATGGCACCTAATGCCAGAAGACAGGAATAGAGTGGGGAGGGATATATGAGACCTTTTACATTATGTACCTTTGTAATGACTGTGTTTTTATAGGCACAAATTGCTTTTTCAATCATTATTTTGCATGTGTGAATAAATTCTACGTATTGGAATTTATGTTTTAGAGAGGCAATGACTCTGCAATGAGTAACAGACCTTCAAGATGAAGACATCATTACTTTTGTTTGGGGAAACTCACTAGGTTAGACCAGGTTTCTCAACTTCCACCTTATTTGGGCTGGATAATTTTTTGGCTGTGGAAGATTGTCCTGTGTAGGATCTTTAGGAGCATCCACTACCTCTAGATATCTGTAGCACCCCACCCCACCCATGAGTCATCCATGTGACAACCAAAATGTCTCCAGACATTGCCAGATGTTATCTGGGAGAGAAAGTCACCCCGGTTCTGAACCACTGGATTAGACTTTTCAATGTCATAAATGTGAGCATAATTCCTTATTATTGAAGGAAAGGAGGAGAGTAAGTCACTTTAAATCTGAATGCAGATTCTACCAGCAGTGTGTTCCATTCTGTTATATTTTTGTTTAGAAATATAAACAGATTGTCTATACGTAAACTATGCCTTGAAGAAGAAAAAAGGATGTAGAAAGGAATGGTTTTCCAGAGAGGGAGATTTCTACAAAGCTGTCTCTCCAGGGAGTTAAGATTGAATGATCCATTTATGGAAGTATACCACTATTAGTACTGTGAAGTCCTGGTGTGGTGCTGTGGGATAAAGCTCTGTACTGCAAGGTCGGCAGTTCAAACTTACCAGCTACTCCTTGGAAACCCTATACAGGGTCACTATAAGTCGGAACCAACTCTACAGCACTTAACAACAGCAACACAACAACACCATAAACTATTGTGATTCCATATTTGAACTCCTCTAAATCATCTACTGAAGCTACATTTAGACAATCTGCAGTAGGTTCATTGGGAAAGGAAGACAATAACTGTGTCTTTGCGTGGGCAAACCCAACTTTATCTGTGTCATTGAGTCAATTTCAACTTGTGGCTACTTCATTTACTACAGAATAGAACTGCACCATAGGCTAAAACTTTCTTCCATGGTACCACTGGGTGGGTTCAAACTGCCAAGTTTTAAATGAACAGATGCATACCATCCAGGGACCTGACCCAACTTTATAAGCATGTTAACAAGCATTCATGCCTTTGGATTGAAAATTCTCAGAGTCCTAGAATTTCACAGGAAAGGGACCTTGAAAAGGAAAGTCACTCTTGACCTAAGTGTATTTTTACAGGTTGTGATAAGTACAATAAGGAAATGAGCACAGTACTATGTTGTTGTTAAGTGCCATCGAGTTGGTTCTGACTCATAGTAACACTGTAAAGGGTGTTCAAGGAGCAACTGGTAGGTTTGAACCAATGACCCGGTGCTTATCCTGCAGTGCCACCCCAGGACTTCACAGTACTATAATACTGTAATAGTGAGAATGACCTGGTTTGGGAGGGCCAAAGAGTTTTCTTGAGAGGCTAACTCTTTCACTTATATCTGTTGCTACACAAGCTATTCCAAAATATAATGGCTCAAAATGGCAACTTTAAAGAAGAGAAAGGACAAGAGAGATGGTTAATTCTATCTGCTCACACTTCTATAATTTAGCCTAGATTCAGCTGGTCCATTCTGCTTGTGGACTTGCAGGTCCATTCTACGTCTAAACTCGTGTATCTGCATTCAGTTGGCACACAGGAATTAAGCACAGCTGAAATTCTGTCTCCATGTTGTCTCTTCTTTTGGTCTCTCCAGCAGGAGAGATCTGTTGTACATAATGTTACTGTGAGTCAGAAGCAACTCAATGGCACCTAACAACAAGCAGGATAATCACTTTTTATCAGTTGGTTTAAGACTCCCAAGAGCACAAAAGCCGAAACTGCCAGCCCCTAGGTTTGGAACTGGCACAGCATCATAGCTGCTGAATTCTGTTGGTTAAAGCAGTCACGAGGCCAGCCCAGAGTCAAGGGAAGGAGACAATACAAGGGCAAGAATACTGGAAGGTGTAATTCACAGAGGTTATAATGTAGCACACTAGTAGAATGATATTAAACAAAGATGTTAGAAATGAATAGGAGTTAACTGAGTAAAGAAAGAAGAAAAGTGTTCCAGATAAGGGCAATAGTATATGCAAAGCTATAATGTCAGAGGGGCGCAATGCACTTCTGAATGACTGAAAGGAAGCCAATGTGGTCTGGAATGCAGAAATCAAGGGATAGGTAGTTGCAGCAGAAAAGGTCTAGACCAAACAGTGCCATCGTATCCCTTAGGATTCTTCTGGATGCAGGTGGTAGAATCCAAGGCAAACTGACTTGAGATAGACTGTATATATAGCTCATGAGCCTGAACAGTCTAAGGCATAATTAGTTTGCTTCATGCATGGCTATATACAAGTTAAATTATATCACCAGGAATTTGTTTCTCTTCATGTCATAGTTCTGCCTTCCATTCTGTTGCCTTAATTTTCAGACAGCTTCTGAAGGTCTAGGTTTACATCCACCTAGATTTAAAGCCTACTTGTATAGAACAGAGAACTATTTTCTGTCATCAGTCAGCCAAAGTCCAGGATTATATCAATATCACTCTGAGATCCAATAAGAATAAGATGGCATTGTCACATTAGGATAGTTCCCTAAAACAGTTTCTTTACAAAAAGACTATTTAAGTGGTGTGCTGAAACTGGCTCAGTGCAATCTGTAAGAATTGGTTGCTAATCTCTCCCAACACTGTGTTCAGTGACTTGATAATGGGAACTTACAATGGGCCATGGTGGCAATGTTTCCACCACATCAAATGGCAAATGCTACAAATCAGAACTTCCCTTGCTTCCTCCAAAGCCAGTTATTAGTACACCATTGTACTATTTACAAAGGTGTAGCAGAGGTGTCGATTCCAAAGAAAGGTGATCCAACAGAATGTAGAAATCATAGAACAATATCATCAATATTACATGCAAGTAAAGTTTTGCTAAAATAACTCAGAGGCGGTTAAACAGTACATTGACAGGGAACTGCCAAAAACTCAAGCTGGATTCAGAAGAGCATATGGAGCTAGGAGTATCATTACTAATGTCAGGCAAATCTTTGTTGAAAGCAGAGAATATCAGAAAGGTGGTTATTCATGCTTTATTGACTATATACAAAGGCTTTCAACTATGAATGCCTTGAAATGTGAACCATGGAAATTTATGGATAACATTGCAAAGAATGGGTTCTCAAGAACACTTAAACCCAAAATGGGGGTCTACAAAGGCAAGAAGTGACTGGCTTACAAGCTTTCAAGAGGGAACCTAGATCCAGAGGGCATGGAGGAAGGTAGAATCTCCACTGAGTAGTATCCAATCTGTCTAAGGTATTGAATAATTGTTATCAGGACTAATTGTGAAGGTTGGAAATGCAAACATAGATATTTTGCAGCAAGGAGGGGAGTGATTAACTTTGCAGTCTAGGAGCTGAGGTCCCTGGGACCATCAAGGGAGAAGAGCAGAGAGCAGGACTCTACCCAGAGAAGCAGTGACACCAGAGATGGAGGCAGAGGTGATGATGTGGAGAGATGGAGCACTGGGGACTTTAGATCCAGAGAGGGAGAGGGGCTGTGTGCTGATGACTGGGGGCAGGCTTGCAGGGTATACCCTTTGTTTGGTTGATGATTCATGGAGGGGATGTAACCATGGCAATGAAACGATATACGATAAGATGAATGTAAAACTAATGTTCTCCCATGTAAGCTATCACATAGAAAAAAAAAAAGAACAACTTAATTGTGCTCATTAAGAAATTGTACATAGATCAAGAAGCAGTTGTTCAAACAGAACAAGGGGATACTAAATAGTTTAAAATCAGGAAAGATGTGTGCCAGGGTTGTGTTCTTTCACAATACTTATTCAATCTGTATGCTTAATAATTAAAAAAAAAAAATTAAACTCTATTATGTTAAGAATGTGGCATCAGGATTGGAGAAATACTCATTAACAACCTGCAATACACAGATGATACAACCTTGCTTTCGGAAAGCAAAAAGTACTTAAAATACTTACTGATGAAGATCAAAAAAACTACAGCCTTCAGTGTGGATTGCATCTCAGTGCAAAGTAAACAAAGATCCTCATAACTGGACCAATAAATAGCATCATGATAAATGGAGAAAATATTGAAGTTGTCAAAGACTTCATTTTGCTTGGATCCACAAGCAACACTCGTGAAAGCAGCAATCAGGAAATTAAATGACACATTACATTAAGCAAATCTGCTGCATAAGACCTTTACAAAGTGTCTAAGAGCAAAGATATGTTTGAGGACTAAGATACGTTTGACCTGAGTCATGGTATTTTCAATCGCCATATGCATGTGAAAGTTGGACAATGAATAAGGAAGACCAGAGAAGAATCAGTGCATTTAAATTATGGTGCTGGAGAAGAATACTGAAAGTACCATGGACTGCCAGAAGAACAAATAAATCTGTGTTAGAAGAAGTACAGCCAGAATGCTCCTTAGAAGCCAGGATGGCAAGACTTTGTCTCTCATAATTCAGACATATTATTAGGAGACACCAGTCCCTGAAGAAGGACATCATGTTTAGTAAAGTGGAGGGTCAGAGAAAAAGAGACAGACCCACAAGGGGATGAATTGATACAGTAGCAGCAGCATCGGGCTCAAATGAAACAATTGTGAGGACAGTGCAGGGCTGGGTAGTATTTCGTTCTGTTGTGCATAGAGTCGCTATGGGTTGGAACCAACTTGATGGCATCTAATGAGCTCTGGTAGCGTAGTGGTTACAAATCAGGCTGCTAATCTCAAGGTCAGCAGTTCGAAACTACCAGCTGTTCTGTGGGAGAAAGATGAGGCTTTCTGCTCCTTTAAAGATTTACAGCCTTGGAAACCCTGTACAGGGTCACTATGAGTCGGAACCAACTCCATGATACTTAACAACAACAACAGTAACAACAAAACAGAGGAGTAGAGATCCTGTAAAAATCCAGAACTAATAGCAGTGGAAGTCCAAAGAAAACGTGGAAGAAAAAGGTTACTAGAATCCCCAAGAAGAAAGGGGTAGTGGCCTTCATTTAAAGGATACAAGCAGTCTCCTGGCTATCATAGGGAAGGCTATGAAGGGCAAATATCTTGACCTCATTTTTACCATTCTTCTTTCTTCTGTCAGGATCATCTACTGGCCAAACCAAATCAGTTGCCAGAATATACAAAAGCCCTGTTACAGTCCAAATAAGTCAGCCTCCCGGGGCAGAGAGTAGAGTAGAATGGGATGGAGAGTGGATATGGAGGAACAAACGGAAGCTATTCAGCACAACATCTCATTGGTTCTTACTGAATAACATAGCTGAATCAACCAATCTGACTAGTGGGATACAGCCCCTTCATGGGGCTGAGAGTAGAGTTAGCTCTATCCAAACCACATGGATTGAACAGGTAACCTCAAAGAAAATTAATACATCTTCACATCACATTAAGAAAACGGAAAACCATAAAGATTTAGTAAGCCTTAAAACAACAGGAATGGAAAAAATTGACAAGAAAAAGCGCACAATTAAATTAGCACAGAAAATGACGTGGAACAAAGAAATCAACAGCACCGAACCACATGGATTCAGTGGAACAAACTCAGTGTGCCTTTTACGAAGAAGGAGAAACTGGCAAATTAGCGGGAATTGGCTACAGGAGTCCTGGAGAGGAGCTGTGGGCTAATGCATCAGACTGCAAAGTCATTTGAACTGCAAGGTCGGTGGTTCAAGCTCACCAGCTGCTCCTTGGAAACCCTATACAGGGTCACTATAGGTCGGAATCGACTCGACGGCACTTAACAACGACTACAGACAGCATTTAAGCCATATTAAGAATTTGAGCAATAGAAAACCACTGAACGATTTAAATCATGGGCTGAGTGATGGAATGAGTGAAAAGACTGGCATGTGGGGGCAAAAAATCAATGCGACTGCAACATGGAAAATGAATTTAAGAGAAATTCAACTCTAGATTCTTAAAATTACATTGATAGCAAGCCTGCTTCTTTGTAGGCTTGACATATACTTGACATAACTGATCCTCACCTTGTAAAGTTTCAACTTAATTTTCTACAACAAAGTTGAGTGACATTTTTTATAAATCTTGGAGTGGGGGGACTAACATTATTAGTCAATAAAGCAATTCATGTTATTGTT
>NW_006408664.1:1313525-1339632 GCF_000296735.1 Chrysochloris asiatica | reverse complement strand
TATTTCCTTAATACTAATGAGTACACTGTGAACTTTAGAAAATCCCCATGCTTTTCTTTGCTGGAAACTCCCATGGCTGGACAGTTCAGGAGTGAACTTTCATTCTCTTTTCGTGTACTCTCTACTTGCTGTGGTTTCAGATTTGTTTCTATATGTATGAAAGCTCATTATATGTAAAAGGGTATTTCAAACAGTAGAGGAAGATATTCAATCAATAGTACTGGGACAATTGTCTAGTCATCTAGAAAATGAAACAAATTTAAATCCCTATCTGACATTTTTAATTTGGTGGGTAAAGCTTTAAATAAGGTACAAAAGTAAAAAATGTGTATAAAACAATGAATGAAAAGAAAATATCTATATAGATAGATAGATATGGACATAGGTAGCAGCAAAAATAGATGCAAAGGACTTCTGTCCTTGTTGTGTGTTGTGTAATTGATTCGGACTCATAGTGCCCCTATGGCAGAGCAGAACTGCGCTGTACGGTTTTCTTGGCTGTAACTCTTATGGATGCAGATCACCAGGTTTTTCTCCCCCACAGCCACTGAGTAGGTTTGAACCACCAACTTTTGGATTAGCTGTTGTGCACTTAACTGTTGTATTACCAGGGTTCTTTATATAAAAAACTACTAAGTATCAAAAAATAAAAAGACAGACACACCAATAGTAAAAAGGGGCAAAGACTATGCAAAGGTGATCCTGTGAAAAGATGTTCTATTTCATTAGTAAATGTGAACTAAAAATTCATTTTCCACCGATTTGCTTGGCAGTATTGAAATGTTCATTATATAAAGCGTTTGTAACTATGTAGAGAAATGAGTACTATCATTCACTACCAAAGGAAATATTAACAGTTACAGCTGATTCAACAGCAACACGGCAGTACTTCATAGATTAAACTGTAAAAATGCACATACTTTATAGGAGTCCTGGTGTGGTGCTGTAGGATAAGCTCTGGACTGTTATCCACATGGATGATGGTTCATACCCACCAGCCGCTCGTCGGAAGCCCTATAACACAGTCAGTATGAGTGGGAACCTACTCAAAAGCACTTAGATGATGACAACAACAATACCTTAGGACCCAGTTATATTACTTCTCAGTATTTGCTCTGGAGAAAATTCAGACATTTGCACATAGAGACATATACATCCCTAAATTGACTGTAAAATGAAAAACTAGAAACTGAATGCTAAGTAGACTAGGGTCTTTCCATGCTCTGAGTTCTGGTGTGGCGCTGTAGGATAAGCTCTGGAGTGCTAATCATAAGGTCAGCAGTTCAAACACACCAGCTGCTCCTTGGAAACACTACACAAGATCACTGTGAGTCAAAGCTGACTTGTATGACATTATTCAACAACAGCGATCCCTGCTATAAAATACTACATGATGATTATAAATAGTGAGGCATATTTAAGTGGACTGGCATGAAAAACTCTTAAGAGTCTAAAAGCAAGATACAGAACAAAATACCCAGTGACACAATACGAGTCCCTAGATGGTGCAAACGGTTAAGCGTTCTACTACTAGCCAAAAGGTAAGTCATTCAAATGCACTCAGAGGAGTCTTAGAAGATAGGATTGGTGATCTGCTTCTGAAAGATGACAGCCTTAAAAAACCAGCAAATCTGTGAAACTGCTGAAAGTTGAAATCAACTCAACAACAACTAACAACATGATATAATAAAAGTCAAAAGTACAAATTTAAAATGCATATAAAAGCCATATATATATTTATATATACATATATATACACGCAATAAACAAAACAACAACAACAAAGAAACCCACAAGGGTGAGTAAAAAATTATCTGCACTCTGGCTGTAGAATTTATTTTAGTCAACATTCAGAAAATACAAATGCATTATTTTCAACATAATCTCCTTGTTTTTCAATATACTTTGTCTATCCATCAACAAGCTTTCCTAGTCCCTTATTTAAAAAATGTTTAGGCTGAGCTGTGAGCCATGAATGCACCGCTGTCTTCACTTCTTCATCAGAGGTGAATCTTCATCCTCTAAGGACTGCTTTCAGGGGACCAAACAGGTGAAATTTCTATGGAACAAGATCAGGACTTTAGGAAGGATGATTTAACACCTGAAAATGAAGTCTTCAAAGAGTGTCAACAGTGTGGGCAGAGGTGTGCAGGCGTGCATTGTCATGCAAAATCACAACACTCTTGGATAGCAGTCTTCTTTGTCTAATCTGAAGTTTAGACTTCAGCTGTTCAGTGAGCACCTCACTGTAACAAGCACTGGTGATTGCTGAACCTTTTTCCTGATAGTGTTCCAATACTGGCCCTTGAGAATCCCAGAAAACTGTAGCATCCATTTTCCAGTTGATGTTTGAGTTTTGAACTTTTTCTTGGTCAACGATTGAGGATATTTCTATTCCATAATCTGCTGTTTACTCTTAGGCTCATAGTGATAAATCCATGTCTTGTCACCAGTAACAATTTTTTTTTTTTTAAGTAACTTTTACCTTCCTTCAAGCATTGGTTCAAATTTTGTTTGCAGACATCCAAATGCTTCTGTTTATGTTCTGTGAATTGTTTCAGTGCCCATTTTGCATAAACGTTTTGAAACCCAAGTCTGTCATGGATTATTTTATAGGCAGAACCATGGCTGATTTGCAAGTGATTAGCCACATAATCCACTGTCACTTGTCTATTCAACAGAATCATTTCATGTGCACTCAATGTTGTCATCAGCCGTGGACGTGGATGGGCGTTTTAATATAACCAGAGTGTGAGTAATTTTTTACTCACCCTCATAGATAATGTTGTTGCTGTTGGTATTAAGTACTGTCAAGTCTGTTCTAACTCATAGTGATCCTATATAGGGTTTCCAAGGAGCAGCTGCTGGGTTTGAACTGCCAGCTTTCTGGTTTGAAATCCAGTGCTGATCCTAAAGTGCCAAGAATCCAGAGATAGATAAAGAAAAAGCTGAAAAGAATGAGTAATTGTTCACCTCTGAAGAGGGTAAAAGGATTGGAGTTATATATGAAGGGAAAATTAACTTTATTTACAATGGTTTCATTTTTATAATTATAATTAATTGTTACTTGCACAAGTAAACTTTATTAAAGCAATCCTTTCTTTAAATACCATGCTTTGCTTTAAAAACAAAACAAAACTGTACTGAGACATAGTTTGCATACCACACAATTCACCCATGTAAAGCATACAATTCAGTAGTATCTAGTATATTTGTAGAGATATGCCACCATTACCACAATTAATTTTAGAACATTTCACCATCCCCCCAAAAAATAGTCATTCTTATTCCCCATCCAAGGATCCCCAAACCCTAAACAACCACTAATCAACCTTCTGTCTTTATAGATTTCCATTTTCTAGACTTTTCATATAAATGGAATCATACAATATGTGGTCCTTTGTGACTGGCTTCTTAGCATGCTTTCAAGGTTAATCTATACTGTTATACATATTAATATTACGTTCCTTTTTATTTTTTAATAATATTGCATTGTATTATAGACATGCTTGATTTATCCATTCATCATTTGATGGATATTTGGGATAGTTCTACTTTTGAGCTATTATGGGTAATGCTGTTATGAACATTTGTGTATGTTTTTGTGTGGGCATCTGTTTTCAGTTCTCTTGGGTATTTACATAGGAGTGGAATTACTGAGTCATATGCTAACTTTATGTCTAACATTTTGAGGAACTGCCAGATTGTTTTCCAAAGCAGCTGCACCATTTTACATTCCCACATTTTGTCTATTGAAAACTGCAGTGTGGGGCATATTATGAGAGGCAGTGGTTACTTGGCTTCATTAAACATCCTCAAAAGTTTCTTTATAAATAAAGTGTACATTATATTAATGTATAATAAATGTTTAAGGAGCTCTGGTAGCATAGTGGTTACAAGTCTGCCTGCTAACCTGAAAGTCAGCAGTTTGAAACTACCAGTGGCTCTGTGGGAGAAAGATGAGGCTTTCTGTTCCCATAAAGATTTACAGCCTCAGAAACCCTATACAGGGTCTCTATGAGTCAAACCCGACTCCAGAGCACATAACTCTCACCAGAACCAATTAATATATAGTAAAAGATAAAACCCTAGGTGAGCATCATATTAAGAAGTCCCCCTGGATTGGGTCAGGGAGGAGAGATCCTTGGCATAGTTGTTTATAAGAGCAGTCTGACAGGGCAGCAGACATAACTCAAGGCAGCTCTTGTCCGTTTCAAACAGGAATCTATGTATGGGGCTTGACTTGTATTGAATCAGGAAGGCCTGAGATACTAATAAAAGGGATTATCAGAAATAGGATCAAGTTTGAGGGGAAGGGGCCTACCAAGGATCAACACAAGGTAAAAGGATAGGTGAGTCCATTTTCTTGTCCTGTCAGCCAGAATTCAAGGCTATGCTCCAGTCTCTGTGCTCTGAGGCTGCTGAGCACCAAGGATTCACCCTCATGGTAAATCAGGCTGGACAGTGGCTGGGTGGCTGTCAAATACCAGGCAAGCGGGAACCAGAGACAATGTCCGGACCACCTAATAGGAAAAGTCATTTACTAGACCAGACCATAGAGTTTCAGTATCTAGAGCTGAATAGCATGACACTACCATCCGCCGTGTAACCAGGGTAGGTGCACTGGATGCCAACAGCATACAAATGGTAAATTTCAAAGAACTTTCACACACTGTAGTACATGGTTCACAACCTGGAGAGGGCCTTGCTCAAATCATCATCTCAAAGTATTTCTAACATTCCATTTCTAACTTGGTTTGGATTTTTACAAATCTTTTCTAAGCATACAGCTAAGATGAAATTTAGAAAGTCCACTCCCATGGATAGGAGTTCACCAAGATAATTTTCTTTAAATAGTTGTTAATATTTCTAAATGTAACCTGTTTTAAACAATATTTTACTAATAAAAAGTATTCATTGAAGATTAAATTGCTCTTTTACTTCCATTGTTGTTGTTGTTGACGGTCATTGAGTTGGTTTAGACAACAGCTGCCCTGTATAAGATTTCCCTGGAGGGGCTGGTGAGGTTACAGTCCTGTGCTTAACCTGCAGTGCCACACCAGTTACTTCTACCGTTGTTGTTGTTAGGTGCCATCGAGTCGGTACCGACTCATAACGACCCTATGTATGTACAACAGAAGGAAACACTGCCTGGTCCCGGGCCAACCTCACAATTGTTGCTATGCCTGAAGCCTCTGCTTCCACCACTGTGCCAGTCCATCTCATTGACACATCTTCCTTCCTCTTTTTCTCTAACCCTCCACTTTACCAAACATATTCTTTCACTAGCCAGTGTGAAAATGTCCTTTAAAAAATCAGAACAGTATTTCCCACTTTTCTGTGGTTCTTGTTCTCTCTAGAGTTCCCTTTTATGTTTAAAAACAAAACAAGGTAACTTCTTGTACAGTATACTAAGAAATTTAAATATAGATTTAAAAATTAAATCTCTTGCTTCTGGCAAATAGTTCTAGGCCCATTTACTCATTATTTGGTCAACTTTAGTTGATGAGGGGACTTCAAAGTTTGTGAAAAAATTTCCATTATCTTTTAATTCCACTTTCTAAGGGTTCTTCAAAGTTCCCTTATATGTGCAATTAAAAACCATTCAAAGGACATGTATCCACTTGATGAGGAGATTTTTGTTATTCTTCTTTCTGTAAATACCACTTAAGGACATTATTTATTTGGGTACTATTTATTTCAATGGTGTTGGGTGGTGTTGAATCAATTTTCAACTCATAGGGAGTACATGTGGTAGAGTAGGACTACTACCCCAGAGGATTTTCTAGGCTTTAATCTTTATGGGAGGAGTCCTAGTGTGGCGCTGTGGGTTAATGCGTCAGACTGCAAAGCCATTTGAACTGCAAGGTCAGAGGTTCAAGCTCACCAGCTGCTCCTTGGAAACCCTATACAGGGTTGCTATGTGTTGGAACCAACTCGACAGCACTTAACAAGAACCACAATCTTTATGAAGGAAATCTCCAGGTACTTCTCCTGTGGAACTGCAGGGTACGTTTGAATCAACAACCTTGCAGTTTAAGCTTAGCACTTAAATGTTGCACACCATGATGGCTCCTTGTGCATTTCAGTGTTGTTGTTAAGTGCCGTGAGTGATTCTGATTCACAGAAATCCTGTATAGGGTTTCCAAGGAGTGGCTCGTGGGTTTGAACTGCCAATCTTGCAGTTCAAACCAACCTTGCAGTCCAATCCTGCAGTGCCACACCAAGAGGGCCAGGCAAATTTTTATAGATGTAACACTGTAAGAAAGGTGATTTTGGGTGGCACAAACAGGTAAACCATTCCACTGTTAGCCACAAGGTTGTCGGTTTGAATCCACTCTAAGGCACTTCAGAAGACAGAACTAGCAATCTACTTCCAAAATGTCACAGCTCAGCCTTGAAAGCCCTGTGGTATTTACTCTGCATATATGGGGTCCATGAGTCATTATCAACTCAATGACAACTAACAACAACAGTAAAAATTGTTACTAAACTGTATGTGGAAAACTGAGTCAGCAGATAATATATTCTAATTTATTCATCAATCAATTCTGCCTCTTAGCAGCACTTCAGGCAGCTGTCTGGCAGGTTTGACTCTTAATCCAACTCTGTCTGCAGTATTTACATTTTTGGCAGGAGGAAGTAATTGTTGGATGAATGAGTTCTTTATTTTAGTCTATGCTACATAAAGAGGTATTTTCTTTTATTTATGTTAGAGAGACCATCAGGTGTCAATGAATGCTGCCTATATTTTTTTGAGATTTCAGAAAATAATCTATGATTGTTTTACATGAGTTTAAGACTTTAAAAATATTCCCTCACTTTTTTTGCAAATGGAATCTTTTTCTTTTCCCATTATATGTAATCCTCTCTGCCCATGACCAGTTTTAATGCTCTTCTCTGGATGTTTTCTAGTGCTCCTCTGTCTTGGAGAGGCAGAGACTAGAACTCTATAAAATATTCATTGTATAAAATATTCCAGGCCAAGAACTCCTTCAATTACATTCATCTTTCTCTTTCTACAATAATCCCCAGAAAGGTTTTCAGTTATTGCCCCTGACATATCTCCCAGACCAGTGTTTGCCAGAGACTGAAACTTTTTTGAGAATCTATAGCTGGTTCCTCCATTTTGACAAGAACCGTATCCAACCAAAACAGAAATCACACTTAAGACCATAGTCATTCCTTCAGCAAATATTTATTGAATTTTGAGAATGTGCCTGGCATTGTGCTAGGTATGTGTGGGTGGAGATATGGATGGTTTCAATATTAATAAGCAGTTGTTGTTTTTGTTGTTAAATGGCATTAAATCGGTTCTGAGTCAGTAGGCCTCTTTCTTTCATTCTTTCTTTTTTTTTTTAACTTTTATTGTGAATTGAGTGATAGTTTATGGGAGAACATCGATTTTACACTCATTCTATTATATTTTGTTTCATTGCAACGATTATAATCCCCTTCATGCATCATCATTTAACAGTATTTGCTTCTATTCCCTCTGTTTTTGTTTGATTGTTTGTTTATTTTTTATGTACACAAAAACACTCAGGAATATATAATCATTTCAACAACCCAAGGGCACATTCTGCAAACCCGCCTCTTCACCTCCAGCACACAGCCTTTCTCTTTCCATGAATCTAGAGTCCTCAGTTGCTCTATCTCTCCATGCCATCACCTCTGCCTCCATCTCTGGTGTTGCTGCTTCTCTGGTTAGGGTCCCATATTCCATTCATGCTCTTCTCTATTGATGGTCCCAGGGTCCCCTGTTCCTGGAATGTAAGATTAACTACCCACCCCCCTTTATGTTACAAAATTTCTACCTTTACAGTTGTGACAATCGCAATTAGTTATGACAACAATTACAGTTGAATCAAAATAATTCTATCTCCATCTCTTTTTACCAGACCCATCTAGACAAGATGAAAACTATTCAGTGGGGATTCTACATCGCTCCACACACTCTGAATCTAAACTCTCTCTTGAAAACTGGTAAGCCAGCCACTTCTAGGGAGCCAATGTCTAAGTTGCCCATTCCTATTTCAGTAGGCCTCTTGAAACACAAGCTAATGAAGAAAACATGAAATGAAAATTACATATCTGTATGCAGTGTAAACTTACTGAAAGGTTTGAATCCACCAGCTTGTGTTGTTGTTGTTAAGTGCCGTCGAGTCGGTTCCGACCCATAGCGACTCTATACAGGTTTTCTGAGGAGCGACTGGTGAGCTTGAACTGCCGACCTTGCAGTTCAAATGGTTTTGCAGTCTGGCGCATTAATCCACAGCACCACACCAGGACTCCTGTACCAGCCCAGGAAGGCCTACTTCCATAAGATTATAGCCAGTGAAAGCCCTATGAAGCATATTTCTACTCTGGAATCAACTCAAAAGCAATGGGTTTATGTGTTGTCTGTATGTAAATGCTAGGGGGTTCAACTCATCTTTAATAAGCTAAATTTGGAGTGATGTTGCAGGATAAGCACTGGACTGCTAACTGCAAGGCTGGCAGTTCAAACCCACCATTCATTCCCTGGAAACCCTATACAGGATCACTGTAAGTTGGAACTGATTTGATAGCACTTAACAATAACAGCAATACTAATAAGACATTATATTAGTATCTTATTACTATTATAACAAATTACTACAAATCTGGTGGCTTAAAACAATACTCATTTATTCTCCTACAATTCTAAAAACCAGAATTCTGAAATGAGTTTTACAGGACTAAAATCCAGGTATTAGCCCAGCTGACTCCTTCTGGAAGCTCCAGGGGAGAATGTGTCCATTGCCTCTCCCAGCGACAAGAAGCAGCTAGTAGGTACTCTTCAGCACCTGGCCACATCATTCTAATCCCTGCTTCCATCCTCACACCACCCTCTCCTCTCACTGATTTCTTGCCTTCCTTTTATAACTTTACTGATCATAAACATGGTGGCTCTGTAGGATAAGCACTGTTTGATAAGTAAACCACAAGTTTGATAGTTTGAGCCCGCCAACCGATTCTGTGGGGAAAAAATGAGGCATTCTATTCCCTGCACAGCTTCAGAAATCCTATACAGGGTTGTCATGAGTCAGAACCGACTAAACAGCATTTAACAACAGCAACACAGATAATCCAGGATAATCTTCCACCCCAAAATCTTTCATTTAATCACATCTGCATAGTCCCCTTTCCCTCTCCCATTTACGTAACCTTCACAGGTTCCAGGGATTAGGATATAGGCATCTTTGCCTGGTTAGGAGTTGGGTAGCGTGGGGGGGTGTGGGGAGGGACTCATTCAGCCTACCAGGAAAGTCCAGTATGGAATAACTTGAAATAGCACTTGAATTTTATATGTAGTAACTAAAATTTATTGGGCCTTTGTTCTGTGCCAGACACTCTGCTAAGTAAGTAGTATGCACGTAATTTTTCATTTTATATCTACACTAACATTCAGAAGTGGTTGTTGTTGTTGTTAAGTGCCGTCGAGTCGGTTCCGACCCATAGCGACCCTGAACAGGGTTTCCGAGGCTATAAATCTTTACAGGAGCAGAAAGCCTCCTCTTTCTCCCGGGAAGCAGCTGGTAGTTTCAAACTGCTGACCTTGTGGTTTGCAGCCAGATTCGTAACCACTATACTACCTGAGCGCCTTCAGAGGTGGTGATTGTTATTATTTTTATTTTGCAGACAAGGAAAGTGAAAGTCAAAAAGTTCAATAACTTGCCTGACATACAGGGTTCGACTGAAAGCATCTTACCCAGATCCTTTGCTTCAAAGTACTATGTTACACTGACAAAAAAGAGAAATACCTTCAAGATTTGTTGACAAACCGGTTGGCCGCTGTCTTATGTGTGGCACAGTTATCACAAGGGTCTCTGGTATATCTTTCAGGGTGGCCTGCAGAGGGTACCTGGCACACTCGCTGTCCTGAGGTGACAATAAGAATTTTTTTTCAAAGTTGTGAATGGAAAATGTCAGATAACCAGATAGTCAATAAGTGAGGAGTAGGGATATAGGAGTCCTGGTGTGGCACTATGAGATAAAGCAGTGGGTCATAAGGTTGGCTTGAAACACAAGGTCACTTGTTCAAACTCATCAGCCAATCCTTGAAAACCCTATACAGTGTTGCTATGAGTCGGAACCTACTTGATGGCACTTAACAACAACAAGGTATTTAAAGGACTCCTAGTGTGGTAGTGTAGTGGTTACGAATCGGGCTGTGAACCACAAGGTCAGCAGTTCGAAACTACCAGCAGTTCCACAGGAGAAGATGAGGCATTCTGCTCGTGTAAAGATTTACAGCCTCGGAAACCCTGTGCAGGGTCACTGAGTCGGAACTGACTCCACAGCACTTAACAACAACAAGTGTGGCACTTTAGGATCAACACTGGACTGAGAACCACAAGGTCGGCAGTTCAAACCCACCAGCTGCTCCTTGGAAACCCTGTACAAGGTTGCAATGAATTGGAATCGACCCAACAGCACTTAACAACAAAAGCAACATTTATATAAAGGAGTGATTTTAGTGACATGGAGACCCATTGTATTTATTATAAAGATCTAGATAAGAGGGGATAGAAATTTGAACTAAACTCTGGAAGATAGGAATGGAGAGGAGGGCCAGGCTGAAGAGATAGAGAATCACAGAATCTACTGGAATTGTTGACCATACCAATACGGGTGTTAAAGGAGATAATGAGGGAAGAGTTAAGGACAGCTCAAGTTTCTAGCATGGGTAACCTGGTGTCAGTAACCAAAATGAGTAATACAAATGTCACATACTAGACTATATAAGAGCCCTGGTGTAGCACTGTAGGATAAGCACTACTGTAAGGTTGATGGTTCAAGCCTAACAGCTACTCCTTGGAAACCCTATACAGGGTGACTATGAATCAGAACTGATTCAGTGGCACTAAACAACAACAGCAGACTATATAAAAAGTTGTCTATTTTAATTAGTAAAGTAATTGTGGCTTTCCAGTGTTTAGAAACTGAACATTTAGGATGCAAGGAGAATAAAAGTCCCTGAGGCAACCCCACTGAGTTGTTGTTATTGTTGTGTGCCATGGAGTAGGTTCCGACTTATAGTGACCCTCCACAGGGTTTCCGAGGCTGTTAATCTTTATGGGAGCAGAACGCCTCATCTTTCTCCCGCGGAGCAGCTGGTAGTTTCGAACTGCTGACCTTGCGGTTCGCAGCCCGATTCATAACCACTACGCTACCAGAGCTTACGAATCGGGCTGCGAACCCCACTGGGTAGTCAGTCCCAATTACTCAAACCCAGTCATAGTGTCCTACACCTTTAACTACTCTGAGGAGGCAAAAAACAGTGGTGTCATCATACTAACCATAACATGTTAGAATCTTGCATGGTCCTCTAGGAGGACCAGTCCAGTGCTGATTAAACAAGAGTAAAGTGTTTTCTTTCTCAGGATTTTAGACTGAGGAAATTAGACAAAAGCTGCATGAAAAGATTAACAAAAACATAAGAGAGCTTATGATTAAGTACTAAATAATAGAATTTACTCTGAAAGAAATTCCATTTGAAACTACCCGTCATTCCTTGGGAGAAAGATAAGGCTTTCTGCTCCCGTAAAGATTTTTAGCCTTGGAAACCCAATGCAGGATTACTATGAGTTGGAACTGACTCCACGGCACACCACCAGGTATATAGGAGTCTTGTTGTGGCGCTATGGGTTAAAGCACTGGATCGTAAGGTTGGTTTAAACCACAGAGTTGGTTGTTGTAAGTGGTAAGTGATTGCTATTCTAGAAAAGCCAGGGAACACATGACTTTTGATTGTGTGATTTCTCTGAGACACAGCAGAGTCAGGCTGAGAGCTCAGAAGTGACTGCTTTGGAGCTGGAGCACAGCTGGAGCTGAGACTGTAAGGTGCCTGGTGTCTAGTTTGAATTGGCTGAGGGATGCAGGCAGAATCATGCAAGAAAAGCAGGGAGGCAAGACTCAGCACAAGTTGTTAATTATTCTCCACAGGAAACATCCTGCCTCTGACTTTCAGTTCGCCTACCCAATGCTGAGTGTTTTAAGTATTCCAGTTAGGCAATAAACATAAAAAGTTTAGTAACACAAGCATACACTTAGAATATTCAGTGATTGCTCACTGCCATGAATAATTATTATAATAGCTGTGAGAAGATCACGCTCAATGTGCCCCACCTCTGTATACTCCAAGATATCCAACATAAGGGCTTTCTAAAGTCTGTAGAAACCAGACCAGCTGAGCATTCAAATTGCTGCTCGAGTAACACTTCAGATATGTAATTTTATTGGTGAGAAAGATGACTAGTAGGCTGATTTACATTCAAGCTCTCACTTGGCCTGTTTCCTGTCAGTAAAATTTACTACTGCCTTCTAGCTGTCTTCCTACTTCAGTATTAAAAATGGTTCCACTCCCAGCTGTAAAGCACATCCAGCCACTTGACAAACAAAGAAAGGATAAGGAGAAGTAGTGTCAGTGTGGGCTGGACTTTACCAGGAAGATCAAGGGCAAATACTGGCCAAGCAGTGTTGCAACTGAGGAATTTTCTCATGCCTTACACAAACTCCAGTAATCCTGGGCAATGTTGCAGCTTCATTTCTGGTTTATATTTACTAGTACTAGAAACACCTAATGAGTGACCTGATTCTTTTGCAGTGGATCTTCTTTTTATTCGAGTTGTGTTCAGGTAGGCTGCTGAGTTTAATAACTTGAAAAATCAGCACTAAATATTGAGTACATTGAGCTTGACCCTGACGTTAAATTTCAAATATATCTTTTCAATATTTAATCACATACAAATTCAGTTTCTAAAACAGCTTTTTGAGGTATATTTTGCATTCCACAAAATTCACCCATTTTAAGGGTACCATGATTTTTCTATGCATATGAGAGTTTATAGAACTGTACAGCCAGGAGTCCTCACAGTAAGAATACATTTTGAAATTTTCAATAGGAAATTATATGCAGCCAAAGGTCTGTAATCTAAATTACTGACTAAACTTTCATTTTCACTAAATTAATGGCGTGGTCTCCCTCAGTGGGAAAAACACACTGTTTCCAAATAACGTGGTTAATTGTTGCAACGTACCCTGTGGTTTGACTGCTCCTTAAAGTTTCTCTGAAGTGAGTGACCACTGAGTAGGGGAAGGTTATGTTGTTGTTGTTGTTGTTAAGTACAATCGAGTTGGTTCCGACTCATAATGACCCTGTATAGGGTTTCTGAGGCTCCAAATATTTGCTGGAGCAGAAAGCCTCATCTTTCCCCCTCTGAGTGGATTGCCTCTCCTTAACTGAGCTTCATCATTCCACATGGGAGCCATGACCTCCTGGTATTGTAAATGCTTTCAGAGAACCATAAAATCCATTGTTTTTAGTGGTTTTTAATAGCAGCTGTGGGAGTGCTGGTGTGATGTTGTAGGATAAGCACAAGGTCAGCAGTTCAAACCCACCAGCCACTCTTTGGAAACCCTATGCAGGGAGGGTCACAGTGAGTCAGAACTGATGATGGCATTTAACAACAGCAACAGCACCTGTGAGAAGCCCTCTAAGGGATCAACAACATCAGACACTTAATGTTTTAGCTTTTCAACCCTAATTCCAATTCACTTCACCTACCGATGTCAGTCACTACCTTGACGTGTAGTACAAGTCCCTTTTCAGGTTTTTTCCTTTTTGGCATGGATCTCTGTGACCTTGAGTTTACAGAGATTTTTTTTTTAACTTGGTTTGCTCTTTCTTAATGCTAACATGATTACTAATCTACCTCTTCTGTCAAAGACATCTTCATTGCCCACGCTCTTTCTAAAGCCCACAGCATGTAACAAAAACTATACTCATAAAAACCTGATTCACAGAATTGGAAAACGCAGTCTGGTAGGTGTGCTGATGGGAACATTTACAAGACTTTTGTTCCGGTTGCTTCTATTTTCCAGGGGAGATGGGCAGTTAGGTCACCACTGGCCCCTGAGTGAGGTTTGAGAAGAGAAGATGTGAAACAATTGTATAGGGGAGTGAAAGAGTGAATGGCTTAGGGAAATGCATGATGGTTAGGCAAAATAAGGACATATTTGAGTTTAGTGGTGTCCTTGTGTGGTGCTGTGGGTTAATGTGCCAGACTGCAAAGCCCTTTGAATTGCAAGGTCTGCGGTTCAAGCTCACCAGCTGCTCCTCGGAAACCCTATACAGGGTCGCTATCGGTCGGAATCGACTCGATGGCACTTAACAACAACAACAACAACAATTTAATGTTAGCCACTCCACATGGTTGATTGCTCTCCAACAGCCATGTTGAACTGTATGGATGCAAGGGTAGAGCTAGTAGATAATTGGTTTTGTCATGGGTTTTACTAGAGGAAAGGAAATAGGAATAGGTAGTAATGACTCATTTATAGAAACTGTTTAAGGAGCGATATGAGGATATGATGGACAGTCAGATCATGCTAGGGTGCTAGACTATAGGTCTTAGACAGGAGAAAGCATTAACACAGTCAGAGCTGGAAAGGTAGAAGATGCTGGGTAGAGGAGGGGAACATCGAGACTGAGATTCTGAATATAACTCCTTGAAGAGGTAACTGTCGAACCCTATTCCTATTTCAGTTCATCTGGTAACACTCAAGCCCATGAAATACCATGTACCAGTGCTATACATTCCCCAATACAGCTAAACATGGCTGGAGGAAAGGAGTCAACCATGTGAAGTAACTAACATTAAATTATGTCTAATTGTTGTTGTTGTTGTTGTTAGGTGCCATTGAGTCAGTATCGACTCATAGCTACCTTATGCACAGCAGAACAAAACACTGCCCGATCCTGGTCCAACCTCACTACTGTTGCCACACTTGAGTCCATCGATGCTGCCTATATGTGTTAAAATAGAAAAAAAAAAAAAAAGTATTAAAAGGTGCCGCAGGATGATGTGTTGGATTGGCCTACAGGGTCGGCAGTTCAAGCTCACCAGCTGCTCCTTGGAAACCCTATACAGGGTTGCTATAAGTCGGAACCAAGTCCACAACACTTCACAACAACAACAACACAGGCCTTGGTAATAGAAGCAATGATGGATATTGCATTATAGAATGTTGCAAGACCAATAACTTTTTCATTGCAAATACCATTTTTAAACAACATAAAAGATGACTAGAAACATGAACCTCACCAAATGAAATACACAGAAATCAAATTGACTACATCTATGGGAAGAGACAGTGGAAAATCTCTGCATAATAAGCCTAAACAAGACCAGGAGCAGACTGTGAATCAGACCATCAATTGCTCGTATGCAAGTTTGGGCTAAAGATGCAGAAAATTAAAACAAGTCCACAAGAGCCAAAGTGTGACCTTGAACATATCCCAACTGAATTTAGAGATCATCTCAAGAACACATTTGATAGCATTAGACACTAATCATCAAAGACCAGAAGAATTGTGGGATGTCATCAAGAACATCATACAGGAAGAAAGCAAAAGGGCATTAAGAAGACAAGAAAGAAGGAAAGGACCAAAATGGATGTCAGAAGAGGTTCTGAAACTTGCTTTCCAGCATAGAGATGCTAAAGCAAATGAAAGAAATGAGGAAGCAAATGAGCTGAAAGAAAAACTGCAAAGGGCATCTTGACAAGACAAAATCAAGTATTATAATGAAATGTGCAAACACTGAGAATTAGGAAACCAAAAGGGAAGACCATGCTCAGCATTTCTTAAGCTGAAAGAACTGAAGAAAATATTGAAGCATCAATTTACAATATTGAAGTATTCTATGGGCAAAATATTGAATGATGCAGAAGCATCACAAGAAGATGAAGGAATGCAGAATCACTGATACCAAAAAGAAACAGTTGATGTTCAACCATTTCAAGAAGTTGCAATATGTTCCAGAGCCAATGGTACTGAAAGAAGCAGTCTAAGATGCACTGAAAGCATTGGCAAAGAACAAAGTTCTGGGAATTGATAAAATATAAATTGAAATCTTTCAACAAACTGATGAAGCACTGGAGGCACTTGCTTGTTTATGCCAAGAAATTTGGAAGACAGCTACTTGATCCATTGATTGGAAGCAATCCATATTTGTGCCCATTCCAGAGAGAGGTGACCCAACAACATGTAGAAATCATTGGACAATATCATTAATATCACATGCAAGTAAAATTTTGCTAAAGATAATTTTTAAATGGCTGCAACAGTACATTGACAGGGAACTACCAGAGGTTCAAGTTGGATTTAAATGAGGATTTGACATGAAGGATATCATTTTGGACAACAGATACATCTTGGTTGAAAGCAGATAAATATGAAAGATGTTTACCTGTGCTTCATTAACTATGCAAAGGCTTCCGGCTGTGTGGATCATGACAAGCCATGGACAACATTGCAGAGGATGGGTATTCCAGAACACTTAATTATGCTCAGAAGGAACTTGTACATAGATCAAGAGACAGTCATTAATGGTTTTAAATCAGGAAAGGTGTGTGCCAGGATTATATTCTTTCATTTTACTTATTCATTCTGTATGATGAAAAAACTATCTGAGACCGGATTATATGAAGGAGAGCATGGTATCAAGATTGGAGGAAGACTCATTAACAACCTGTGATATGCAGATGATACAACTTTGCTTGCTGAAAGTGAAGAGAACTTAAAATATTGATAAAGATCAAAGACCATGGCCTTCAGTATGGGTTGCACCTCAATGTAAAGAAAACAAAAATCCTCACCACTGGACCAATAAATAACATCATGGTATATGGGGAAAAGATTGAAGTTGTCAAAGGCTTCATTTTGCTTTCATCCCACATCAACACTCATGGAAGCAGCAGTCAAGAAATCAAATGGCATATTGCATTAGGCAAATCTGCTGCATAAGACCTTTTTAAAGTGTTCAAGAGCAAAGGTGTCAGTCAGTTTGAGGACTAAGGTGTGCCTGACCAAAGCCATATATATATATTTTTTTTTTTTTTAAACAAGCAACAGGCTCCAACAGGCTGAATTCACTTCTATTTTTCTTTTATCAAAACCACTATGTGGTTGCCACTGCTGGAGACTGGGTCCTCAGCACAGAGACTCTGGTGTGGATCTTCACAAGGTGATCAGTGAACTTCTGGTAGGGAGACTTTGTGAACACAGTCTCTTTCCAGAGGTCAGAGGTGAGTCAGCTGTAGGTCTTGGAGATGGCATCAAAGGTGGCCTTGGAGAAGTTGCCGGACAACCCCTGGCCGAGATGTAACAATCATCAATACCAGTCATCAGCAGCACCTTCCTGTGCACAGGGGCTGAAACGATGCCAGTGCCTCTGGGTGCAGGGATGAGACACACCAGGACAGAGCCGCAGCAGCTGGTCACCTTGCAAGGCACTGTGTAGGGTTTGCTGATCTTGTTCCCCCAGTAGCCTGGCCACACGGGGATGATGGACAACTTGGCCAAGATGATGGCCCCGTGAATAGTTGTGGCCACCTCCTTGGAACACTTGACACCGAAGCTAACTTGGCCATTTTAGTCCCCAGTGATGACAAACGCCTTGAACCTGGTCCACTGGCCAGCGCGCGTCTGTTTCTGCACAGGCATGATCTTCAAAACCTCGTCCTTGAGGGACATTCCCAGAAAGAAGTCAATGATTTCAGACGCCTTGATTTGCAGGGAGAAAAGGTAAATCTCCTCCAGGGACTTGATCTTCATGTCCTTGACCAGACGACCCAGCTTGGTGACCGGGAGCCACTCCTTGTCCTCGGCTTTGCCTCCGCGAGCACCGCGGCCTTGGCCATGGCCCCTACCACGGCTGTGACCCTGGACCCGAAGACCACTGCCAAGCCTCCGCGGAAGCCACCGTGGGCTCCTGCACCCGGGCCCTCCCGCTGCACTGGCGTCATCTGCCATTTGGTGTTTTCTCAGAGAAGAAGTCATAATATTTTTAATAGCTTCATATGAATGTGAAAGTTGGACAATGAATAAGGAAGACTAGAAGAATTGATGCATTTGGGTTATGGTGTCTGTCAGAGTAAAGGCTAAAATAGTTATTAAAGAAAGAGGCAGAAAGAAGTGGTTCAACAACAAGGGCAGGTTTATTGGATAAACCTGAATCAATGGCCCCCTTCCTGTACGGGCAAGGCGCTTTTATCCTGTAGCCTGGGTAAAAAGGGGCAAGGAAAGCTGTGGTTGTCTTGAATAGGATGCCGAGCAATGGTAGGGGGTGTCTGGGCTGATAGGGTGATTGATTTCTTGGAGGGGAGGGGAGCATGAAATTTAACAATCTAAGAGTTTGGGAAATGGAAACTTACATTACAACAGCCTAAGAGCTTTCTGTCATTGGCAGAAAAGTGTATAAAAAGTACCACGAACTGCCAGCAGAACAAACAAATCTGTATTGGAAGAAGTAACATCTAGAATGCAGACTTTGTCTCTCATACTTTGAACCAGTCTCTGGAGAAGGACATCATGGGCCTGGAGCCTGAAGCCAGTAGCTCTGTCTCTCCATACCACCACCTCTGCCGTCGTCTCTGCTGTCCCTGTTTCGCCAGGTAGGGTTCTCATGCTTCACTCATGCTCTTCCTTCTTGATAGTACTGGAATTTTCCATCTCTGCTTCTGAAATGCTGCCTTTTAAACCTAGTGGAGGGCAAAACTAACCAATCCCAGCCTTAAAGTCCCATATACCTTCTTTGCATGGTTTCACCCAATCACTTGAAGTTCTGATATGGCATTGTGGCATAAATCACTGGGCTGCAAGGTTGATTTGAATCACAAGGTCAGCAGTTCACACTCATCAGCCACTCCTTGAAAACCCTATATGGGGAGCTATGAGTTGAAACTGACTCAGCAACACTTAATAGCAACAACAAAATCCAATCATTTAGTAGGGATAAAGAAGACTTTGTATAGAAAAACCACATCAATTAAATTCACAAATGGATTCTGAAGCAACAGAACCCCTAATTTGTAAACTGGACGATAACTCTCTCAATACTAGTATTTTAGAAGAACAATCAGTAAAAAGAGTGAAAAAAATCCAGAGAAAGCCTCAGAGTTATATGGGACACCATAAAGAGTAACAACTTAGGGGTGATCAGAATTCCAGAAAAGGAAGAGACAATAAAAAAGCACAGAGAAAGATATCCAAGAGTTGTTGGAAGAAAACTTCCTTAAGATCATGAAAGTCAAGAAGATATGCATACAAGAAGCTGAATACATTCCAAACCAGATATAGATCTCAAAGGAAAATCACCAAGATATGTCATAGTCAAACTTTCCAAAGACAAGGAAAGAATCCTAGAGCAGCTCAGGAAAAAAGAAAAGTTACCTACAAAGGAGAATCAGTAAGTCTAAGTTCTGATTTCTCAGCAGAAACCATGCAGGCAAAAAGGCACTGGGATGCTATATACAAAACTCTGAAAGAAAAAAATTGCCAAACAAGAACCTTATACCCAGCAAAGCTGTCCCTCAAATACTACGGCGAGAGAGTGAGATTAGGACGTTTTCTGATAAACAGAAATTAAAGGACTTTTTAATGACTGGACCAACTTTACAAAAAATGCTAAAGGATGTTCTTTGCACCAACAGCAGCAAACAACAACCAGAGATTACCATACATGACAACACCACCCAGAACTGAATCCAGATATGCTGTTGTTGTAGTTAAGTGCTTTTGAATCAGTTCTGACTCATAGTGAACCTGTATAGGGTTCCTGAGGAGCAGCTGGCAGATTTGAAGTGCAGGCCTTATGGTTCACAGTTCAGTGCTGCTTCTACAGTGCCACACCAAGAGTCAAAGTGAAACAAACCTACAAGACTGAAAATAGGGAACAACAGATACCAATTTATAATGAAGTCAACTACAAAGCAAAACGAGGGACTAATATAGACATAAAGCTTTCAAATGGTAGGCAAATTATTCATGGGCTAGAGGGTAGACACATGTTTACAGGGTTGACAGGGCAGGCAATATGCGACAGGAAGGAGATTAGCAGATGAAAGATGAAGGTAGTAGGAGACACAGGGAGGAATGTAATAGTTAAGTTAATAGAGATAAATAGTGTTGACTGCTCTGTAAACCTTCACTCAGTTCACAATAAAAATTTTTTTTTTTAAAGAAAGACCAATCACTAGTGAAAGACATCATACTTGGTAAAATACAGGATCAATGAAAATAAGTGAAACCCTTAATAGATGGATTGACAAAAATAGCCAAAACTATGGACTCAGGCATTCCAAAGATCAAGAAGATGGTGTAGGACTAGGCAACATTTCCTGCTGTTTTGCATAAGGTATTCATGAGTTATATTCAATTTAATAGCTACTAACACCTGGATTGTTAAGGAGCTCTGGTAGCGTAGTGGTTATGAATCGGGCTGCGAACCTTAAGGTCAGCGGCTCGAAACTACCAGCCGCTCCGCGGGAGAAAGTTGAGGCTTTCTACTCCCGTAAAGATTTACACCCTCGGAAACCCTGTACAGGGTCGCTATGGGTCGGACCCGACTTGATGGCACTTAACAACAACAACAACACCTGGATTGTTACCCTAAAGGTCAGCAGTTAAAACCCACTAGCTATTCCTCAGGAGAAAGATGAGGCTTTTGTAAATCTTCTGTAGAGATTTACAGCCTCAGAAACCCTATACAGACTTGCTATAAGTTGGAATCTACTTGATGACAATAGTTTTGTTGTTGTTGTTGATTTTTAAAAATTTTAGTTTGATTTTTTAAATTTTTTGATTAGTCCAAATAAAAACACACTAAAGTTTTGTCACCTTTAAAAAGATTTTTTTAATTCAATAAGAAGACCAAACAAAAGTCACAAAGAAAATATTCCATTTAATGTTCTTTATGAATCCACAGAAGCAGCAGTCAAGAAGTCAAACCACGTATTGCATTAAGCGAATCTGCTGCAAAAGACCTCTTTGAAATGTTCACAAGCAAAGATGTCACTTTAAGGATGAAGAAACACATGACCATGGTACTTTCAGTCATCTCATATGCATGCAAAAGGTGGAAAATGAATAAGGAAGACAGAAGAACTGTTACCTTTAAATTCTGTATGGTGTTGGCAAAGAATACTTACTATAGTATGGACTGCCAGAAGAACAAACAAATCTGTCTTGGAAGCAGTACAGTCAGAATGCGCCTTAGAAGTGAAGATGGTGAGACTTCATTTCATGTACTTTGGGCATGTTATGAGGATGGCACCTAACAACAACATGTGATCCTGAATACTTCACTTTTATGATTACGGAAACAATCAGCTTTCAAAGTCTTTCTAAGAGAATTTATGTCTGACTCATATCTAAAACCCTTTGTCATCGAGTTTATTCCAACTCATACTACAGCCCCATGGGTTTTCTAAGACTGTAAAACTTATAGAAGTGGACTACCACATCTTTCTCCTGCAAAACTGCTGGTGGGTTTGAACCGCCAACCTTTTGATTAGCAGTCAAGCTTTTAACCACTGCACCATCAGGGCTCTCTGACAGCTATCTAAAGCTCTAATACTCACATTAGAAAAGTAAGCACCCACTTAGCAATATTTTCAGATAACATGACCTTGTGGGTTTTTTCCTCCAAAAAAAAAAGAATAAACTAGGTGGTTTTTTTCAAAGACATGTCAACCAATCTAGCTGTGTACACACGTCACTCAGGTATCAATTGTACAAGTTGTACACTTGCTTATGTGTTCCTGAAGATTTTAGTCCTGTTACTTTTTTTCTAATAAAAGCACTTGAGCATTTTCTCTTTCCTTACCCTTCTTCCCTTGCCTTTTCTGAGGTGTGGCCCACCCTTTAACCCGAAGCAAATGTACCTTCCCAGAGGATGTGCTTTATTTTTAAAGAACAGGCTTCTGTCTCACAGACCCAGAAGATTAACTACTCTGAACTGGGAAGGGGGTCTATCAATAAGAGACATCTAAAAACCATTGTTCATGGTGTATTGTTGAATGTGTTCTTTAGAACACAATTAGTCAACCGTCTCCTGCTTCTGAATGTATCCCCTTCTTTAACCTTTTCATAATTTGGCCTCGCTTTTAACCTAGAGCCACCTTTTCGGATAGGATAGTTGTAGTGGTAGGAAGTCACACTATTTGACAGCCAGCCCAGAATGGCAGACAGAATACTGCCTGGACACCAAGCAATCAACTACTAATCCCAGCTCCACTGTGGAGCTCTCAGCATATCACATATTTTTCCAGGGTGTCCGTGACCCATGTGATAAACGTGCACTTGATGTATTGCTCAGAGGAGAAAAGATTGGGAATAATTCATTGTTTGATTTCTCTTGACAAAGAAAATTACATGTGTGACTGAAAATCCAGTTACTAATGTGCAAACTCATATTAAGGCAGTTCAAGCTCACCAGCTGCTCCTCAGAAACCCTATATAGGGTCGCTATGGGTCGGAACCGACTCGATGGCACTTCACAACAATAACAAGGGAAGAAAAGAATCTTAGTACCAATGAGACTCTTCCTATAAAACCAAAGCATCCCAATGTCAGACATTTCTTAGAAACGCTGGTAAACAGAATGCTTGAGTCACTTGTAAAGCAGATATATCTCTAGGGCATGAGATTAATAGGTAATTTATATTTCCTTCTTACCCTTTTAAGTCATCTCTGAATCTTCCAATAATATGTAATTCTGTAATTAGAAAAAAAAATTAGAATGAACTTAATGACACAGGAAGTGGTTTGTTTTTTCTTAAATGTTAACTATCAATTATCATTATTATTTTAAAATTTTCCTACTTTCTGCTCTCTTCATTCACATGGTTAAAACACTTTTTTTAAAAGGTCTCTTTTCTAATTACAAGGAGTTCTGGTGACCCACTGCAATCAAGTCAATTCTGATTCATAATAATCAGTGATATAGGGTTCCTGAGACTGTAAATCTTTACAAGAGCAGACAGTCTTATCTTTCTCCTGTGGAGCTTATGGTGAGTTTGAACCATCAAACTTGTGATTAGCAGCCTAACACCTAACCCACCAGGACTCCTTGTAATTAGAAAAGACACCTTTAAAATAAAAAAAATAAAATAAAGCTTTAAACATGTGAATGAAGAGAGAAAAAAGTAAGAAATCTTTTAATAATAATGATTATTGATAACTAACATTTAAAAAAAAAAACAAAAAACCCAGTGTGGTTGAGTCCGTTCTGATTCATGGCCACCCCAAGTGTTATAAAGTAGAACTGCTCACTAGGGTTTTCTTGCCTGTAATCTTTCAAAAAATATTTTATTGTATTTTTGGTGAAAGTTTCCATAAAGAATTAGGTTATTATTGACTCATTCAATATGCGTCGCATAGTGACACTTACACATAGTTACGTTTACATGTGTCACAATGTGTTAGCTTTCTCCTGATTGCCATCTTGTCCTGGTTCTCCTGTTTCTAGTCATCTAACTTCCCTGCCCCGTCTCATCTTACCGTCTCATCTCTGGCCTACGGTAAAAGTTTATCATGGGGTTTCATTGAGATGATTACTTAGAGGTGCACAATACTCACAGGTTGCTGTTGTGAAGTGCCGTCAAGTGGGTTCCGACCCATAGCGACCCTGTATAGGGTTTCCGAGGAGCAGCTGGTGAGCTTGAACCACCGACTTTGCAGTTCAAATGGCTTTGCAGTCTGACACATTAAACCATAGCACCACACCAGGACTCACAGGTAGTATTATTTATTTTAGGAGCCACTCTGTCATTTGACTAAAAGGTGATCTTTGAGAGTGATTCTAGTTTCGAGTGTAAAATATTTCCCAGTGTGATAGTGTCAGGGATTTCGCTAATCTCTACCGGTCCAGTACATTTGGCCTTTTGATAGGATTTTGAGATTTATTCTACATTTTCCTCCCATTCTATCTGGCACCATCTATTGCATCCCTATTATTTAGGTGACTGTTGTTGTTAAGTGCCGTGGAGTCAGTTCCGACCCATAGCGACCCTGTACAGGGTTTCCGAGGTTGTAAATCTTTACAGGAGTAGAAAGCCTCATCTTTCTCCCGCGGAACAGCTGGTAGTTTCGAACCGCTGACCTTAAGGTTCGCAGCCCGATTCGTAACCACTACGCTACCAGAGCTCCTTATTTAGGTGACTAGAATGGGTGATAGTGGTAACTGAGTACCATCTAGTTCTTCTGGTAGTGAGGCTGTTGTTTGTGTAGACTATTAGCCTTGTGGACTAGTGTCTTTTTAAAGTCTTTGCTCTTCTTCATTATCTTTTGCTTCAGATGATGTATCTTAGATAGCTGTTTGAAAGCTTTTAAGACCCCAGATGCTATTCTCCAAATTAGGATGTAGAACATTGTGAATTAAATTGTGCCAATAGACCAAGTTGCCACACGAGACTGATTCTTTTGTGGCAACACTTGGGTAGATCCAAACCACCAATTTTTGGTTAGTAGACAAGTGCAAACTATTTATGCCACCCAAGGAGGCTCAACTAACATTTACTGAGTGTTTATTATCCTCAGTAAGGTGCTGGCTCATTTGCTTCTTCCCAACAACTCTGGGAATTAGGCTATTTATTATTATTCCCATTTCCAGGTAAGAAAAACAAAGCAAAGTGAGATTAAGCCACTTTTCCAAGGGCACTGAGCTTGTAAATGCTGGTACTTCACCTAGATGGCCTAACTTCAGCACCCTTGCTATTCATCACTGAGTTCTACTGATTCCAAAATTATCTAAAAATTAGGCATACTTGGCTTAGAAAGCACTGTATGGTTTTAAAGAACAGATTTATCACACTAATTATATTTTATTTAGGTTAATATTTCCTGAACTCCTCTCTAACAGGAGGCTAGAGGAAAGTTGTTTGAGATCCTGGGAAGTAATACAAGAAAAAAACAAAAGGAAGAAATTAACAAAAAAACACAATAACTAAAAAGAGAAACGAGAGACAAGAAAATGAAGCTATAGGAGAGAAAATAAAAGGAAGAAATAATAATAAGTAAATAAATAAATAAAAACACTTATAAAAACCAGAGAACAAATGATGAAAAGACAGAGGGAGTAGAGAGTAGTAAAGAATGGTCAAAAGGGGAGGGAGGGAAAAAGGGGGGGAGGGGAAGAAGAGGGAAATGAGAAAAAGAAGAAAGGTAAAGGTGGAGATAAAAAGGATAAAATTCAAGGGAATAGAAAGAGAAGGAGGGGAAAGAATCAACAAAAAAACAATGAAACATCACAAGGAAAAACAAACAAACAACAAACAAAAAACCAGAGCAGTTGTTGGACCCACAGAGGTGAAAACTCAGGGAGCGGGGGAGGGGGAGCACAAAGTGGGTGTGAGAAGAATGTGATCACAGAGTTCCTGGCCCTAGACCGAGTTCCTATTGGCCTCCGTATTAGCTAGGTTCAGAGCACTCAATCTGGAAGTAGTTCAGGCCCTTGATGGAGCTGGTTTCAGTGTCTGTTAGGACCACAGAGCAACTGGAAGCAGGGTGACTGGTGGTTAAATGCTGGTCTGGTGGCTCTGGGGGTTCTGTAAATCTGGAGCCAAGCCCACCTGAATCTAGGCACCAAAGCAGTGTAGCTAGCCCCCAGCCTCACACTAACTGGTTTGGCTCCCAACCATGTGGTCCAGAACTCTCTTAGAGCAGGGTCAGTGTTGGGATGGATGAGGGTGGATGCTGGCCACTCATCTGGTCACCAGGTGAGCAGGGGAGAAAAGAAGGAATGGCACCTTTCCTGTTGCCTGTGTGGATCTACTGTTAGACCTCCTGTTGCTAAAGTGACTCACAAGATGATCTCGCTGAGTCTGGCTAGCCATTCACCAGTCAGCCTCCCTCGCTCACTGTCCTTGCTCAACATCTGCTCCCAGCAAACACTCAATTCACTTCTCTAACCTTTCCTCTGAAGTTCAGGGTCCCATAATTTTCATTGTGTCTGTTTCATCTGTGTCATATCTTTGTGGTTGAGGGTCTGTGTAGGGCCTACTCCTCCAACTTGCCAGAAGTCCTAGGTTCATTGAGCAGTTTTTTTTTTTTATGATTAAAAGAAAAAGGCATTATTACAAGCTGGACTGTTAACCACAAGTTGAGTAATTCTAATATATCAGTCCCTCCGTGGGAGAAGGAGGAAGCTTTCTGCTCCTGTAAAGATTTACTGCTTGAAAACTCCACACAGAATCACTATACAGAAACTCCACACAGAATCACTATATAGAAACTCCA
>NW_006408664.1:1308923-1312824 GCF_000296735.1 Chrysochloris asiatica | reverse complement strand
ACTTGCTGGCACACAACCAACACCACTAGTCTTTTTTCAAATTTTTTTTTTAAAGGTGCAATTTTTAGTTTCTTCTTCGTTGTTTTTTAAAAAGGTACTATATATTCATGAAATCTGGCTGCGAACCTTAAGGTCAGCGGTTTGAAACTACCAGCCGCTCCGCGGGAGAAAGATGAGGCTTTCTACTCCTGTAAATATTTACACCCTCAGAAACCCTGTACAGGGTCACTATGGGTCGGAACCGACTCGATGGCACTTAACAACAACAACAACATCTATTCATGAAATAAGATTCTACCAGCACAGAAAACACTCAGAGAGACATGATACATGTGTGTGAATACACACAAATATGCACATGTGCCCCAAAGAACAACTTTATTGCCACCATCTCATTTGGTGTAAACAACCCAGTCCCTGTCCAACCCTCAACCAGAAACTTCTGGCCAAGGAACTTAAGCTACTTTGTTGGTTCCAACTCATAGGAACTCTGTTAGGGTTTCCAAAGTAGCCCTGGTAATGTAGTGGATTATGAGCTGGGTTGGTAAGAACAAGGTCAACAGTTCGAATCCACCAGTCACTCAGTGGGAGAAAGATGAGGCTTTCTGCTCCTGTAAAGATTGATAGCCTTGGAAACCCTATACAAGGTCTCTACTAGTCAGAACCGATTCAACAGCTTACTACCACCACCTTGGGGTTTCCAAGGAGTAGCTAGTGAGTTTGAACCTCTGACCTTGTGTTTGGCAGTCCAGTGCTTATCCTACAGTGCCTTTGGAGCTTTTGAATATTGGTCTTCTTTCTCCTCTCATCTTCAGTTTCCTGACTTTTCAGTCAGCTCTCATCTTGTGCCTGAGTCCATATAATGCATATCACACTTCAGGAAATTGGATCACAGAAGTGATTTCAGGATCCAGAATTTAAGACAAGCCTCATGCTCAAATGTTAGCTAAATGAATAACTGCTATAGGTGGGGTCCTCGTGGACGAGCAATGTTACCTAATACCTCAGTTTTGGAAAAGACACAGCCCCAGACCACACAAGAGAGACTGCCATACTGACCAATCAAGTTCTGATTGTGGAGGTTGAGGGGCTGGGGAAAGCAGCACTGTTCAGTGGGAACTAATTACACTTTGTAACCAGAAGAACCTGGATTCAAAATTTAGCTCTACCCTTTATTTAGCATATGACTTCATTTTCTTAACCTTGAGTCTCAGTTCCCCCATTTAAAAAATGCTACTGAAACGGCTACTGAAAGTGGTACTTTTAAAACTGGAACTTAAGGGCCTCTTAAATTTGAAAAACAGTAAAGGAGTATTTATTCAGATTCTCTTTGATTCTCATTTTCATTCCTTCACCAAGAAGGAGACCCTAATCTGCTGAGTCATTCCAGGAACTGACTGCTCCACGTGAGATTGGGGCTTCCTTTCTTCCTAATCTTGTCAGAGTGCCAGAACATTTCCAGCAAGGAAAGAGCCCCACCCATTGTTCTTCTTTCTAGCCTTCTCTTTCCTTGAGCTGGTCTAGGCTGCAAGTGGTAAGTGGCCAGCTCACCCTTCCAAGTGGTCCAAAAAGAAGATGAAACGTCGTCAGGAGAAAAGACCCGTGCATCCACCCTGTTCTCTTTGCCTTTTAATGTTTCTTCAGTTTCCTGTCTCCCATGTGACCAAATGATGGTCATATTTGAGTTTAGATTTAACTAGAGGGTCTAATCCAATCAGTCTTGCTAGAATTTCCTACCTCAGCATTTTGTTTTTGTTAACCTTTTATTGAGATTTGGATGTAAGTTTACAGAGCAAATTGGTTTTCCATTCAATGATTCATACACATTTTGAATCATGATATTGATTGCAATCCCCACAATGTAACAGCACTTGTCCCAATTCCTCCCTGTGTTTCCTGTTAACATTTGTCCTTTTTTCCTATCCTTTCCCACCTTCTGAGCTTTATCCCTTAGCAAATGCTGCCCTTTGGATCTCTTATGTTGTTTCTTCTAAGGAGTGTGTACCTACCTCATGTTATTGTTGACCTTATAGGCCTGTCTTATCATGTGGTGGAAAATTGAACCACAGGGGTGAGTTCAACTTAGGCTTGAAAGGTGACTAAGTGTCATAGTCTTAGGGGCTCCACCAGTATCCACCAGACCAGTAAGCTTGTTTTTTTGTTTTTATGATTTTGAGGGGTTTTTTGTTTTGTTTTGTTTTTGTTTTTAACATTTTCTCACACTCTATACAGGATGTCCTATTGTGATCCCTTCCAGAGTGCTCAGCAATGGTAGCGATGCACCATCTAGTTGTTCTGGTCTCAGGGTCCTGGAGGCTGGGGTTCATGTGGTCCATTAGTCTTATGGGCTAATTGTTTCCTTGTGTCTTCATTTTTCTTTGCTCTGGACAGGGAGAGACCAATTGTTGCATCTTAGGTGGGACTCACAAACTTTGAAGACCCCAGTCAATACTCACCAAAGTAGGATGTAAAGCGGTGTCTTTAATTGACCTTGGTGTCCCCGAGTCTATGGTCCTGAGCCCCCTTCCTCCGTATTTTAGATACAAGCCCAGTAGTCATAATGTTACTGTAGCCAGGCTGAAATTTTATCTCAGATGTACAGAGAAAAAGTTGGCCATGGAACTGAAAATTACCAGTTAAAGTATCTCACTCTTCTGATTTCACACAGTTTCGTTTCAGGTAATGAGTCTCAGAGTTGGTCCTCTCCCTTTTTCTTCTCCTCCTCATGATGGTGTCAGGAGGTGGTGCTTAGGTTACCTCATGTTGGCTCATAGCCAGTGCCCTCCTTTAGAGCCTCAACAGCTTGTGCTACAAGGATGCTTGTCTGGTCTTGTCCCTGAGCTGCCTAACCCACGTCTGCTCTCCTGGATCTCCATTTTCTCCACTCCCATGAGCTGGAAAGGGCTTTACCTACATAAGCTCTGCCTCCTTACAAAGATGAAATGTGTAAACACTCACTTCCCAGAGGCCTACTAGAAGATGGCTACTGGGAAATATAATTTATGTGCAAGAATTTTCTTTGTTTTGTTTACTGCTTATAATCCCACTGCCTAGAACAATTCATAGCACAAAGTCGGTGCTCAAATACTTGGTGAATGAGTGATTGGTTGATCATATCCGCTGTATGTGGATTTATCCAGTTCTACTCTCAAAGGCGGAGTCCTGGTATGGTGCTGAGCGTTAATGCGTGGGACTGCAGTCATTTGAACCTCAAGGTCAGCTGTTCAAGCTCATCAGCAGCTCCTCAAAAACCCTATACAGGGTTGCTATGGGTTGGAAAAGGAGCTTTGGTAGTGTAGTGGTTACAAATCAGGCTGTGAACCTCAAGGTCAGCAGTTCGAAACTACCAGCTGTTCCGTGGGAGAAAGATGAGGCTTTCTACTCCCATAAAGATTTTCAGCCTCGGAAACTATGAGTCGGAACCGACTCCACGGTACTTAACAACAACAACATGGGTTGGTTGGAAGTGACTCAACAGCACTCAACAACAACAACAACTATGAAGGGCAACCTTGTTTCCCTTATCCCCAGGTCCCTGCAGGACAGCATGCAGAAAGAACTTCATGTGCTGCCCACAGGAATCACCAGCTTGGTAGCTGAAGCAGTGGGTGTTGGTAAGGTCACTCAAGAAGAGCAAGAAGAAAAACAGACAGGTGCCAACAATAGCCCTAAAATTGTTGTTGTTGTTAAGTGCCAACTGGTTTCTGAGGAGCAGCTGGTGGGTTTGAACTGCTGACCTTGCAGTTCTCAAAATTTTTTATATCAGGACACTTTTACACTTTGAAGAAGCCTTGAGAACTCCAAAGTTTACATAAGTTATGTCAGTTTTTTCTGCATTGTTGTTGTTAGGTACTGTTGAGTCAGTTCGAACACAGCAATCCTATGTACAACAGAATAAAAC
>NW_006408664.1:1306113-1307513 GCF_000296735.1 Chrysochloris asiatica | reverse complement strand
GTTTGAACTGCTGACCTTGTGGTTCGCAGTCCAGTGCTGATCCTACAGTTCCATATTATATCTATTATCTTACATTGGGAACTATTTCATTACCTAAATGTCTTATGTAACCAAAATTGTCTTACTGGAAAACTGGATGTTTGATTTCAAGGAAAACAAACTATACAAGCTAACTGAAGCCAAACTGATTTATTCTGAGAATGTCAAGCTTGAGGAATCCAGGAAAAATTAATCAAGCCTGAGTTGGAGCTCTGGACCATTGTTCTGATCTAGCAAATCTAAGAGTACCAAGTCTTTCCTGCCATAACTAAGTCAGACATGAGCGTTCCTCTGCCAAATTTCCAAGGAAGTTCCTCTGATTGGCCCAGCTAGATCTACCCCTGGTCCAATTGATGGTCAGAGGAGCTTCAAACAACTTTTAATCCATTGATTTCTACTAATTGCTCTCAACTAAATCTTTATTCTTTTGAGCTTTTAAAAAATTAACGTGCTTTTCCTTTAAAATTTTGAATCACTGGTTTTTAAATATGACTGCAGGAACAAAATGTTTTGCCTGGTTTTTTTGTGGGGGAGGGGTCAGGGTATTTTCAACAGAAGAAACCAAGGTTTCAGTGTGTATGCATGAACCACAGGCTAAGCCTGTATTTCAAATAAGCATTGAAGAATATCCTATGCTCCTCACTACTGAGTCAGTAGCTGTGGCTTTAAAGGTGTTATTTATCATCTGTGCTTTCTCAAATCCATCTGTGTAGAAAATTCCATTTTTCAAAATGATAACACAATCAGAAAAATAAGGGTCTTTAACATTTTTCTTTTCAGGAGATGGTGGTAGGAAGTTGAACTAAATGTACTCTAGTGAATAAAATAACAGTAACAGGAAGGTGAGCTGACTTGTGTGATCAATAGTGAAAAGTCATAGAACAAACACTGGTTTGCAAAGTGATCAGTTTGCTTTTTGTTGTTGTTTGTTTTAAATTAGCTTCTGAAGATTTGCTGCAAAGTCATAAGTTCAGCTCACCAGATTCTAGTGGTCAGCATGATTGCATTTCTCCACAGTCTACTTACCCTATTTACACCAGTGTGTGTATTTATGTCTATGTATATAGATATATATGGTCTGCAGTTGGAGCTCAACAGCCACCCAGAGGGAGAAAGCTGAGACTTTCTGCTCCTGCTAAGATTACAGCAGCTAGTGAGTTTGAACCACTAACCTTTTGGTTAAAACGACCTTGCGGTCTAGTGCATTATTCTTCAGTGCCACACCAGGGTAATACATTGGACCAAGGTCAGTTTGAACAAAAAGGTGGGTAGTTCAAACCCACCAGCCACTCCTCAGAAACCCTATACAGGGTCACTGAGTCAGAACCTACTCCATGGCACTTAACAACAATATATATATA
>NW_006408664.1:1302324-1304958 GCF_000296735.1 Chrysochloris asiatica | reverse complement strand
CTACCCTGTGTATGGAGAGGGTGGGAATGATCTTTGCCGTGAAGATTTGTTCCCTCTTTTGAGGTACTGCATCCATAGGTGTACCAATGCTTTCTTTGTTTCTTCATTTGCGCTAATATGTAATTGAAATCTGGTCCCAAGTAAAAATTCCTTCTGCTTGGGAATTTTAAATGCTACAGCTGCTATAGAAAACAATTTGGTAGTTCCTTAAAATGTTAAAAATAGAATTACAGTATGACCAGCAATTCCACTTCTAAAAAGAGAGGGATATATATACCCAAGAGACTTGAAACAAGGACGCATGTGCACACCAGTGTTCATTGTTGCATTATTCACAACAGCTAAAATGTGGAAACAACCCACGTATCCATCATCATATAAGTGGATAAACAAAATATGGTATATGTATGCAATGGAATGTTATTAGTCATTAAGAAAAATGAAATTCTAATACAAACTTTGATCTGGTTCAACCTTGAAAACACTATACTGAATGCAATAATTCAGACACAAAAGGACATAATATCTTTGTTTTTTAAATGTTTTATTGTAAATTATGTTATAGTTTACATGGGAGAACATTAGTTTTACATTCATTCTATCATATATCATTTCATTGTCATAGTTACAATCCTGTCCATGCATCATCAACTAACCAAAGGGTATACCCTGCAAGCCTGTCCACTGGTCGTCAGCACACAGCCCCTCTCCATCTCTGAATCTAAAGTCCCCAGCTGCTCCATCTCTCCACCATGTCATCTCAGGCATCACTGTTACTCTGGGTAGGGTCCCGCTGTCTGCTCTTCTCCATTGATGGTCCCAGGGCCCTCCGCTCCTAGACTGAAAAGTCAATCACTCTCCTCCTTGCTATAAAATGAAGGACATGATATCTTATGATACCACTTATATGAAATATCGAGATGAGACAAATGCATAGAAGAAGTTTATTAGTTGTTACTAGAAGCTAGAGGGTGGAGGAAATGAGAGTTATTGCTGAAGAGGCACTGAATTTCTGTTAGGGGTGATGAGAAACTAAGACTAAAATTATATTGAATGTTTTCTATGACCAAGCATTATATTCAACTTGGGGATTTAGTGGGAAGCAAAGTAGTTATGGTTCCAGGCCACTTAAACAGTAATGAATGTAGAGTAATAACACACATGATGTACAGAATCAAGTGCAGGAGAGATAGTAAGTTTATTACATAGGTCATTGCCATCAACTCATAGTGACCCTGTAGAACAGAATAGAACTGCCTCAGAGGATTTCCAAAGTGATAATCTCTTGTGGAGTCCTGGTGTGGTGCTGTGGGTTAATGTGCTGGACTGTGAAGTCGGTGTAAACCACAAGGTTGTCAGTTCAAGCTTACCAGTTGCTCCTCAGAAACCCTATACAGGGTTGCTATGGGTCAGAATTGACTCGACGGCACTTAACAGCAACAATCTCTTGTGGAGAGACTAGTGGTTCAAATCTCTGACCTTTCAGTTAGTAGTCTAGTGATTAGCCACTGCACTACCAGGACTCCTTAGTTTACTCTTTAGTAGTTCAGAAAATGCCCTGGAAAGTTCCAAGTACACAGGCTGGGCTTGTTATCTGTTTACTAACATACTCCAGGGTGTGGTTTTTACTTCTAGTTGCATCATCAATGAGTCACACACATGGACGTGCTCCCTGGAGGCACCAGGCTACTTTTGATGCAAGGAAGATAGGCGGTATCTAGGGCTAGGGATATTGACAGCTGGCTGCCTGTACCTATACTCTATAAAGCAGCCACGTAAGATACAGAATGACATGTTGGTGGTGGTGCTGGCCCATGAGGAAGGATTTTAATCCAGAAGGCATTACCCGCACCCTGTTCACCCATGGTAGCCCCTAGGTATCAAGGTTGCTCCAATGTACAACCTGTTAGAGTCTACTGTATTTCCACCAGTTCCCCAACTAATAGAGGTAACGCTATGGACCTGCCAGATAAGCCCAGGAAGATGCAGAGGTTGAAATTTAATTATGTATGCCAGCTCCTCCCATTATGAGAAACAACTCCTTCCACATACCTAGCACGTTGACCTTCCTTGTTTGCTGCCTTTGTTGAGCCCATGAGACAACTTTGCTTATAAAAATGTACTTGAGAAGGAACAAACAAGATGGCAGATCGGGTGGAAGTGCAGTGAAGAGCTCCACCAACAACGACACAGAATACCTGACCAAGCAGGCTCAGGGGATGGTCCCAGAACTCTGAACCACATGTAAAGGAATACTTAGAAGTTTGGAAGGCTTACAGCTGGGAGAATTTGTGGCAGAAGCAAGAAATCCATTGCTTTCTAGTCCGGGACGCTCAGCTGCTCCAGGAGCCGCCATCTCGGGTGAGACCAAGTGGGGGAAGGAATGGAGCGGCCACAGACACCTGGCATAACTGCAGAGATAAAGGTGTGGACATTCTTTTCTTTTGGTATCTGTTCATTGGTCCCTTGCTATCTGTGCACCTCCATTTGGGTGGCTATAGGGGTGCCTGAGCTAGTGGGCACCCCAGACCCACCCTCAGAGGGTTCTACCACGTATGCACACAGGTCTCCTCGAAATTTAAAGAGACAGCTTCCAGTTAAAACCAAATGGCCACAGCCTGCCCTGAACTGTTT
>NW_006408664.1:1298724-1299554 GCF_000296735.1 Chrysochloris asiatica | reverse complement strand
ATTAAAAAAAAAGTACTTGAACTTCATAACTTGTTATCTCCTTAATGAAAATCCCTTCTACCCAAGACCAATACACTCCCTCTTCCTTCTTAAGGAACTTACATCTTATCTAATTTTCCTGTTCAAGGCTCCTAGCTGTTTTATACATTACTGAATAACTGTGCAGTCCAAAGCAGAGAGGCTTGGGGTAGAGTGGGAGACAAGCTGAAGTTCTGTTCTAAAGCCAGGATCTGGGGTCCCTAGAGGGCCCTGTTACAGAGAATATCATTATTATTGTTGCAGCTACTGCCAGTCTATGGAAGGTGTCATAATGTTGTCAGAGAGCCCATGTTGCTGTTGTGTGCCCTCGAGTCAGTTCTGACTCACAGTGACCCTGTAAAGGATTTCCAAGGGTGGCTGGTGGGTTGCCAACCTTGTGGTTACCAGTCCAGTGCCACACCAAGGGTCCTTGAAATCCTCCTTTTCCCAGCTACATATTGGTGTGAGGGTTAAATTTCAACCAAAATATATCATGACAGATTGAAGGCACAGAAGATAGGAGAATCCAGCTGTTTTCTCTTTAGCCATTCATAAAAGAGATTTGCAAAAAATACAAAGCACTCTTCTCAGTAATTTTTCCCTGGAGAAGTATAGCTAATTTAAATTAAAATATTATTTATGCCAACATGCATTTTAAAATGTTTTATCGTGAATTATGTGATAGTCTACATGGGAGAACATTAGTTTTACATGCATCCTATCATATATCATTTCATTGCCATGGTTACATCCCCCCATGCATCATCAACCAACCAAAGGGTATACTGTGCAAGCCTGCCCCCACGGTCGTC
>NW_006408664.1:1275788-1297600 GCF_000296735.1 Chrysochloris asiatica | reverse complement strand
GTTCCTAACTTTAAATGAAATAATTTGTTTAAAGTTTTTATTGTGAATTGAGTGATAGTTTCCATGGGAGAATATCGGTTTTACACTCATCATTTTATTGCAGTGATTACAAACTCCTCTATGCATCTTCATCCAATAGTTGTTGTTAGGTGCCGTTGAGTCAGTACTGACCCATAGCGATTTTATGCACAGCCGAACGAAACACTGACATCTTTGCTCTTCCTCCAAAAAAAATCTGTCAGCTTGGTTGGGCCATGATTCTCAGTGGCTTGGCAGTTATTTAATGATGTAATCTGATATTATTAACCAGTAAAAGGACTAAGGGTAGGAGATAATACCTTTAATCGCATAACAGCCCTGATCTAATATAAAAGAGAGTTTCATTGGAGTATGGTCTGAAACATCTTTTACTCACAAGAGACAAAGGAGAGAAAAGTGAGCAGAGATGAAAGGGGACTGCTATCACCAAGAAAGAAGAGCTAAGAATGGAATGTGTCCTTTAGACCTGTGGTCCCTACACTGTGAAACTCTTCAATCCAAGGAAAGACACATGGAGATCTAGAGATATGCTGAAAGGAGACCAGAACCTTTTTCCAGAGCTAGCACTCTGAGTTTGCACTATGAGCCTCCTCAACTATGAGAGAATACACATTGATTTATTAAAGCCATCCACTTGTAGTATTTCTGTTATAGCAGCATGAGATAGCTAAGAAATAATACTGTACAGTTGTCATGAAAGATAAGTCCTTTTTCTTAAGACTGCTGAGACAGTATGTATCAGTGTTCAATGTGGTTGACACTGCTGAGAACCTGTTTGAAATGTTTATTTGACATTGCCCTCAGAACTTGAATCACACTCTTTAGAAAATAATAATAGCCCTGATAGAATCAGCTGCATTTGTACAGTGTAACAAGCATTATCACATTCTGGGGACCTCATAAGGATCCTCAAGTGACGTAGGTTGATCCTATCAAAGGTAGACTTTAATTTTCTTCTGGCCAAATTTGGTGTCTTTATTTTCTTCTGCGTCAAATATCATTTGGATTCAACTCTGAGAAATGAAGAGAATCGTCAAAATCAAGCAAATGAAATTTTGGTAGCAGAATCCCTCAGGCACTAGAAAATTTAATCGTCTCTCATTCTCTCGTCTTCCTGACTCCCATATCTTATTAATAACTAAATCCAGATGATTCCAGTTGGGATAATCCCTTCTAGTCTACTGAGTACCTTAGTTCCCTCAGATCTCAGCTGGACAATTCAAATGCTTTCTGAACTCGTTTTGTGCCTTTCAGTCTTGGTTGTCTTGCCCCATTTTTTCTATTTCCACACAATCCATTCACCTTCTAGGATTATGCATAACACCAAGTGAACTGCAAAATCCTTGTGAGGGCCCTAACCATCCCTCTCAGTATGCTCCCAACTAATTTCCCCACTTTTCTGCCTTATTTTGTTTCCTGTTCTTATGCCAGCCTCTGTGCCTTTGCTTTAACTTTCAAATCCTGTCATTCTACATTTTAAAATATCATGTATTTTTTTGAAAACTAAAATAAGTGCTACAAGGCCTAAAACAAAACCATAGGCTTCCTGAACCTCCCCTGATTACCCTTGCTTCCCGCCCATCCCCTCCTCCCCACCTCAACCCTTTCACCTGTTTCTTTTAATTTTTTTTAATGTTTTATTGTGAATTATATGATAGTTTACATGAGAGAACTTTAGCTTTTCATTCTTACCTGTTTCTTTTAAATAAAAAAATATATAGTGCTACCTTGTTTTGTAAGGAGCTCTTGTAGCATAGTGGTTACGAATTGGGCTGCTAACCTCAAAGTCAGCAGTTCAAAACTACCAGCTGTTCCATGGGAGAAAGTTGAGGCTTTCTGCTCCTGTAAAGATTTACAGCCGCAAAAACCCTGTTCAGGGTCATTATGAGTCAGAACCGACTCTAAGGTACTTAACAACAACAACCTTGTTTTGTGTGTTTCAGTTTTAAATTAACAGCTTTAACTATGAAGATGAGGCTTTTAGATCTCTTGTTATCCAGAATCCCATCCCTTATATGCATATATATTTCTTTGCACATATTCTCCTCCTCATCCTCCCAGTGAAGTTATTGCCTACATTTGCATTATAATGGTATTTGGTGTTTATATGCAGTCAGTTGTACTATGACTATATTCTCTTTCTGATACATTTTCTCTTCCTCAGAATTAATAAATGCCTTCCTTGACATTGGTTTCTATTTACTCAGCAGGTACTCATTTCTGAGGTCTCTGTCAGAAGTGTAAATATCCTCTCAATCCCTTTAAACATACTGAGGATATCAATTCCATCCTTTTCTTTGGAGTTCCCCTTCTCCCACAGAATGATCCATCCTCCTGCTAGTTCTCCAGGACACCTGGATAGCTGTCATCCAAGATCTCCTTTCCTCCTTATCTAGGAAATACTAAGCACTGGACTGTTAGCCACAAGGTTGACAATTCAAACCCATCAGTTGCTGCACAGGAGAAAGATGAGGCTTTCTACCCTCATACAGATTTACAGGCTTGGAAACTTTAATGCAGGGTTGCTGTGAGTCGTACTAAACTCGATGGAAGTCGGTTGGATGGCTTGGCCCTCTCCTGTGTGGGGTCTCCTATTTCCTAGATCCCTTATCTTACTCTTCTTGGTTTACTCTTTAACGAAGTACCTCTTCTGGTAGCTTTCTGAGAAATATTGCACAGGGAGTAAAATTTTTGAGGTATTAACATGCTTGAAAATATCTTTGTTCTATCCATATGCTTGTTTGATAGTTTGGGAGGAAGCAGACTTCTAGAAAGGAATTCATGTACCCTGGGAATTCTGAAATCATTGTTCTATTGTCTCCTAGCTTCAAGCTAATACGTCAAATGCTTTTCTGATTCTGGTGCTTTATATGTGACCTGTTTTCCCCATGAGTGATTTTAATGTGATGTTTCAACATCATATGTAGCCTGTTGTGCTGAGCACTCAGTGGGTCATTTCAGCAGACACATGTCTTTCAGATCTGAGAAATGTGTTTGAATTATTTCTTTGTTAATTTCTTCTCCATTTACTTTATTCTATCTGGAATTCCTACCTGGAATATTTGACTTCCTGGATAAATCCTCTTATTCTCTTTTCTTATTTTTCAAATTCTTCATTTTTCAAATTTTACTTTCTTGGAAATTGTCTTAAATTTACCTCTTTTTCCCTACTAGTGTTTTTAGTTTTGCCATAAATGATAATTTCAATAATTCTTTTTTATTGCTTCATTTTTATAGTGTCTTGTTTTAGTTTCATAGATGTACTATAACTCCTGACACTCAGGCTATCCAGTTGTTGTTGTTGTTGTTATGTGCCGTGGAGTTGGTTCCGACTCATAGCGACCCTGTACAGGGTTTCCGAAGCTGTAAATCTTTACGGGAGCAGAAAGCCTCATCTTTCTCCCGCGAAACAGCTGGTAGCTTCGAACTGCTGACCATGAGGTTAGCAGCCCAATTTGTAACCACTCCTCTACCAGGGTATCCAGTAGAGGGATTTATAAAACTTTTCTGCTGTCTCTGTGTCCTACAAGTTCCTGTTATTCTGGTTTGTTTGATTTGATCCTTAAAAATCTACTATCCTTACAGTTGAGGGTCTATCAGTAAGAAGCTGATTGTAAGCTTTGTGTGCCAATGGGGTTATCTGCTAGTCACTATGAGCTGATCTGGTTCAGTTACAGTGTTTTGTTTTGTTTTTTTAAAACACTGTTGTGAGTATTTAATTATATTATACACAGTAAGAATAAATGTAATATGATAATGTATTTAGTTAGGCCAAAATATCATCCTTTTCTCTGTCCTAAAACTTAAAAAGCTAATGACATCATTTTAGATTTAGCATTTAAAGTAATGAGTCATATTTGGCTCTGATTCATAATCAATATCTCAAGTCAAAGTTGGCAAAATATCAACATCACAGTTACATTCTGAGCTTCTTTATGCAGGGTGTTGTGCTTCTTCCTTAGTTGCAAAATCCAAACATTCTTTTGGTCTTTCTCTGTGTGTTCAGGAATTTTTACAAATGATATAGCTCAGGAAATGCCGGTTTTATTATCTCGTGGAAATTCTAAATTTTCGAGACTGTAATAAGGACATGGTAAAGATAACTCAGGGAATATTAGTTTGACTCTTATGTAGAAATCTTACATTTTTCTAGATGTAATAAGACATGAAGATGTTCATTTCTTAGGAAGATTTACCAGAAAATCATTGGTGAAATCTCATTTTCTTTTTCCGGTTTTGTGGATATAAACTAATGCAAAAAACTCTACATAGTGCCACTCAGATTTTAAAATAATAAGCATTTCTCCAAAACTACTCACTTCGTGATTTTATATTGGAGTACTGGTGTGGCGCTGCAGGATAATGCACTGGACTGCAAAGTCTGTTTGAACTGCAAGGCCAGTGGTTCAAACTCATCAGGCCATTCCTCAGAAACCCTATACAGGGGTCATTTGTCAACAAAACCAACAACCTTGTATGATCATATAGTTGTTGTTGTTAAGTGCCATCGAGTCAGTTCCAACTCATAACGACTCTGTAAAGGGTTTCCAATGAGTGACTGGTGAACTTGAACTGCCAACTTTGTAGTTCACACCGACCTTGCAGTCCAGGGCATTAACCCACAGCTCCACACGAGGTGGTGGTGGTGTGGGGTGGAGTTGGTTCTGACTCAGCAACTTTCCATAAGGTTTCTGAGGCTGTAAAACTTTACAGAAGCAGAAAGTCTCATCTTTCTCCCACAGAGTAGCTGGTAGTTTCGATAGCAGCCCGACTCGTAACCACTAAGCTACCAGAGCTCCTTTCCACACTAGGACTCCTACTTTATTGTATCATCCTAAATTCAAACCCTGTGAAAATTGGAGCATTGCAGTATTTGGTACAAATATGCTACTTTCCTAGTGGAATTTTAGCTGACTAGAAGTATAGGGTTGGATTGACTATTCTGAGACTGCAAACATTAATGAGATTTGAGAGGGTATGTTTTAATCCATTTTCCTTAATTTATTTTATTCTTCTTGAAAGTCATTTAATCTCTATTTTTCTGGAGATGTAAAGTTGAATAACCAAAAATAACCAGAATGATTAAGTAAATAGATTTCCATGTTTTGCACTGAACAGGAGTTAGAAAACTTTCTCTGTCAGAGAGAAGTTCACATTGCCATTAAAATGCATCTTAGTTTGGGGGGGGGGTTGTTTGTGAGATGCAAAACATACACATTTCAGGTCATTTGACTTTAAAATGAAGAGAATCTACACTAAAACCTTGTGAAATCATGGCAATCATATTTTCTCCCCCAACTGTTCCTTGTGGATTTTCATCTTTGTTAAGACGATTATTACACTCCAAGTCAATGGGATTTGAAAGTTTGGGAGCCTTTCCTTTTCTCTTCCTCTCCGCTCCTCTGCAGACGATGTATTTCTCACCTATCTGGTCTCCCCAGGGCAATGATGTTGCTAGTCATCATGTCTTCAGGTTTTAGTCTCATGTCTACCTTTACATTTTCTCTGGATGACCTAAGTCTAAATCCTCGTGTACCTGACAGCTGAGTTCTTTTCATTTGCTTCATTGCCTCCAATTTATTCTTCCAGGAGATTCAGACTTATCAGATTTGAAATGAGCTGGGGGGGTGTGCATAGTCTTAAATAAGAGTGGCCTCTATTCAGCTCCAACCAGTTGTTACCTCCCCAGGAATCATGGGAGAATGTGGCTAGAAATCTGGCTTTCCAAAAGAAGCCTGAAATCCCCAGATTTTCTGTAGATTCCTTCACTTCCTTGGATTCCTGGAAGATCAACTACGCAATGTACTGGGCAGGCTGACCCTACCAATGCATGCCAAGTCCATAGTCCTTGAAGTGATTACCTTAGTCAGGCTCTCTAGAGAAACAAATCCAGTGCAACACAGAAAGAGAAAGTCCAAAATTTGTAGGTCAGGTGACAGGAAAGTTCTATGTTCCAAAATCTTTAGGTCACACAGTGGGAAAAGTAAAGACTGAGGGAGTTGTGGCAAAACTTTTAGCTATAGCCTGGAGGCAGAATACACCTCTTGTGTGTGTGTGAAGCTTAAAGCTTTCAACTGATTGGATAAATCACACCCACATTGTGGAGGGATATCTTAAGGCCAAATGGTTTAATCACATGTAATTACTTCATAACAGAGTCTAGACTAGAGTTTGACCAAACACCAGGGCATCATACCCTCGCCAAATTGACACATAAAATTAATTATTACAGCTACCCTATGGAGTGCCTTACAGATAGGTTCCTTGTTTGGTTTCACATACTAACCATCCTGACACAACTTCCACACATTAAGAAAGCCTGTTAAGAAAGTTCTGTCCAACCAGGATGACAATCATTAAGCAAGCTCATTCTTTTCTCTGCAATTTAAATTCTAGTAAAGTGAGTTGCGTCCTGGTGCAGCACTGTAGGATAAGTATGGGACTGCAAGGTCGGCAGTTCAAACCCACCAGTCTCTCCTCAGAAACTCTATACAGAGTCACTATGAGTTAGAACCTATCAGAACTGACTCAGCGGCACTTATCAACAACAATAAAGTGAGTTGGGGGTCCTGGTGTGGCGCTATAGGATATGCAACGGACTGCTAACCACAAAGTTGTTGGTTCAAACTCAGCAGCTACTCCTCAGAAACCCTATACAGAGTCATTATAGTTGGAATTGACTTAATAGCACTTAACAACAACAAAAGTGAGTTAGTTGGTTATTAAGTTATTAAGTGCCGTCAAGTTGGCTCTGACCCATAGCGACTCTGTGTAAGGTTTCCGAGGAGTGGCTGGTGAGTTTGAACCAACAACTTCATGGTTCAAACCTACGTTGTAGTCCAGTGTTTATCCTACAGCACCACACCAGTGAAAACATAGAAAAAGAACTTGAATCATAAGAATGCTAGAGCATTGTAAAGATCACCAAACATCTGCTGAGAGCAACAAAATAACTTAGTTACTAAGGCAGCATTGCGCTGCATCCTGAATAAATTTGAGTTTCTAAACTTCATTCCAGGTCTGTTAGTTACTCTATCATTCCTATCCTTCCCAGGAGTTTTCTGTATGAAGGTTTTCCTAGAATCCTATGAAGTCTAGTATATGGTCAATATCCTTATTTTTGTGTTGTTGTTGTTTATTGTCATCAAGTCTGTTCCTACCCATAGTGACCCTGTATATGCACCAGTCTTGCAGTTCAAACCCACTTTGCAATCCAGCGCATTAACCCACAGCATCACACCAGGACTTATTTTTGTGTACATATCTGGTAGCGTAGTGGTTACGAATCCGGCTGTGAACCTTAAGGTCAGTGGTTCGAAACTACCAGCTGCTCCGTGGGAGAAAGATGAGGCTTTCTACTCCCGTAAAGATTTACACCCTCGGAAACCCTGTACAGGGTCGCTATGGGTCGGAACCGGCTCAAAGGCACTTAACAACAACAACATCCTTAAAAAAAAAAAACTCTATTATTTTAAGTAACCAGAGGGAAGTCTTGCAATAAAATAAAACAGCAATGTACTTAATGCTCTTTGAAAAAGAGATAATTTTACTCAAATTTTGATAGACTATAAAATGTCTATTCTGCGTTCATCTACCCTTCTTTATTTGTTTTGGTGTCAAAATTTGTTCTGGAATATTTATTAAGAGCATTAGTTATGTAAGCAAAAGTATACCAGTAATGCAAAACAAGGAGGGGGGCAATATTCTAGAGTGCATTCTGCCACACACACACAAATGGCATGAAGTTTTTGTTTATTTGATCTAGAATAGTTGCAAGTAGTGCTGATCTAGGTGTCCCAGGTTTTACAAGGACCTTAAATTGTGGAAACCATGATCATTCTCTCATACCGCAAACAGTCTGAGCTAGGAATTATGCATCAGTTCCATCTAAGGGAAAGTAGGTGAAAGAAAGATTATGATGCTAGCAGAAAGGAATAAAATAATAAAAAGAGAGATACATAAGGGACAAAGTGAATGGAATTCACACTAAATTGTCTCTCATACTTTGGGCATATTATCAGGAGGGACCAGTCCCTGGGGAAGGACATTATGCTTGGTAAAGTGGAGGTCATCCAAAAAGAGGAAGACTGCCAATGAGATTGATTGGCACAGTGGCAGCAGCAGCGGACTCAAGCATAACAATTCTAGGGATGGCTCAGGACCAGACACTGTTTTATCTGTTGTGCATAGGGTTGCTCTGAGTTGAAATGGATTCGACAGCATCTAAAAAACAACAAAATAAGAAAAACAAAGCAGAGTGAGGTTAAATGACTCTTCCAAGGGCTCAGTGTAAGTACAGTAGCTGGTATTTCACCTATGTGGTCTAACTTGTCTCTCATACTTCAGACACGTTATCAAGAGGAACCAGTCCCTGGAGAAGGACATCATGCTTGATACAGTCGAGAGTCAGCAGCAATGGCCTCAAACATAACAATTGTGAGGGTGGTGCAGAGTCCGGCAGTGTTTTGTTCTGTTGTGCATAGATAGGGTCATTGTGATTCGGAACCAACTTGATGGTACCTAACAATGACAACAAGGGTAGGACTGCATAGTACATTATTATAAGTGCTGTCAATAAGTAGAATTAACGAAAGTGTGATAGACATATTTCCAATGACCAAATAAAAGTTGCTGCTGAGGCTGTTTATGTGCAACCAAACACCTCCTGGGACTTGGTTCCTTGATTTGAAGGTCTAGGGTCCTGGTTTCATGGGACATCCCAATTAATTGGCCTAATAACATGTTTAGTACTTTTGTTCTGCCTCCTAGTTTGCTGGTGGTGCCTAGGGTCTTGAAAATTGGCAAACAGCCATCCAAGATACAAAAATTAGTCTGTATTCACCTGGAACAACATAGGAAAAAGAATCAGAACTCCCACCCACTGCCATGGAATTAATTCTGACTCATCGCGACCCTACAGAACACAGTAGAACTGCTCCTTAGAGTGTCTCAGTATAAATCTTCATGGGAGCAGACAGCCTCATCCTTCAGTCATGAAGCAGCTAGTGGGTTTGAACCACAATGAGGTTAGCAGTGCAGTGCTTAACATGTTGTGCCACCAGGGAGTCAGAACTCAGAGGAGACACTGGAATGTGTGGCTAATTGCCTCTATGAACAAACTGCTTCCTTTGCCATAAGACCATTACTGCCTGGCTACTATTACTGAACATTTTGATCAAAGATTAATATAGAAGAATCATGATGGGAAAAATAAAACAGAAAAATAGAAGAATCAAAATGGAAAAAATGCAGAATACTGATGGGAAAAATAGAGCAGAATATAGAAGAGACAAGATGGGGAAAATGCAGAATAGAATTTCAAATTTTTGTGGACTCCAGACTTTCTGGAGCCATGGAGGCTGCGTGAACCCTTGAAACTGTTGCCCTGAGATCATCTTTAAATCTTAAACCTTCAACCAAAAATATTCCCTGACATCTTCTTCAAACGAAACAATAGTTTGGCTTAACTAGTAAAGAATGCCTGTGTTGAGCACTGCTATTCTTAGATCTATCTATATGGGTTCAAAGTGACTAAAGCACTCAAAAGATGACACAGGAACTTTGGTGGCAGTGAGTTTATGTTAAAGAGTAACTTTAACATAGAAAAACTTAGAAAAGGAGGATGAGAATGGTTGTACAACCAGAAGAATGCAATAAATCACTGATCTATAGATATAAAAACTGTTGAGTTGGTATACATTTTGCTGTGTGGAGTTTCAGCAATAACAAAAATAAAAAATATGTATATTTTAAAAGACAAAGGAAAAGGACTAAGAAATTGTAGTCAATGAAGTGATTACAAAATTGATAGCTGATGAAATATAGGGACTAAAAAGCGGAGTTCAATTGCAGTTTGAGGAATTAAAAACGTAAGATAATGCTAGGGGAAAATAAACTATTTTTACAAAGGAATAAATACTATAATTTTTTAATGTTAGAATTAGATTGCAATTAAAAAATCAATGTAAACCCATAACTTTAAAAAGAAATGTCTTCCACTTGGCTTACTGATCAGATAAAGACTGTAGAACCCCAAGACTATGATCCTTGGTCACCCTTCAGGTCTGGAACTCAATTTTCAACCAAGCAATAGGTAGGTATATATGGGGGACAACTCTAGTGAGGTTCACACACCACAAACTGGTCAAAACCATCTTAGATCAAAAACGTTTACCCAAGGGCAAAATAAAGAAAGGTTGGGAAAGAAGGAAGACTGGAAACAAACACAGGAGAAAAGTGGGATCAGCTATGCTTCTCTGAGGAGATTGCAATCATTGAGATGAAATGAAGTGTATGATTTGTTGAACTTAAAACTGATGATCTTCTCTGTAAAACTTCACTCAATTCACAATCTTTTTTTTTTTTTTTAAGTCTTCCAGTTTTGTCACAAAAATGATAGCAATGATACTCAATCCTCAACTGTAGATGTGAAACAATCTGATATGGATCTCTGATGCTCAATTTTTGCCACTAATATTTTTCTTCATTAAAAGCAGGAGCTGTTGTTAACTGCTGTCAGTCAGTTCTGACTCATAGCGATCCTGAACAGGGTTTCCAAGGAGCAGCTGGTAGGTTTGAACCGCTGACCTTCTAGTTTGCAGTCCAGTGCTTATCCTACAGCACCACCCCAGAAGTGCAAAGCAGGGGTGTTGTTTTTGTTAAGTGCTGTTGAGTTGGTTCAGTCTCATAGTGACACTGTAGACAGTTTCCAAGGAGTAGCAGGTGAATTGCTGAGTGTGTGGTTCAAACGGACCTTGCAGTCCTGCGCATTAACCCACAGCATCACAGCAGGGATGGTGGTGGTTGTGTGCTGTGGAGTCGGTTCCCACTCATAGCGACCCTGTTTAGGGTTTCCGAGGCTGTAAATCTTTGTGGGAACAGAAAGCCTCATGTTTTCCACAGAACAGCTGGTGGTTTTGCCTGTCTAGTAACCACCATGCTACCAGAGCTTTTCATACAGCAGGGCTGGGAATCTTTTTCTGCCAAGGTGTTTATAACATCACTTGATATAAGTTTATGTGCTATAAAAAAAAAGCTCCTAGATTTATTGAATTTCAAGTTTTGCCTGTTGTTGTCTTGACAGGGCCCAAATCACATTATTTTGAGGTCTCTAAGGAAGCAGCCCTGGTGTGGTGTGGTGGGTTAATGCGCCAGACTGCAAAGCCATTTGAACTGCAAGGTTTTGGTGGTTCAAGCCTATCAGTCACTCCTAGGAAACCCTATACAGGGTCACTATGGGTCGGAACTGACTCGACAGCACTTAATAACAACAACAAGGAAGCAGCAGTAAAGAAATCAAACGACCTATTACATTAGGCAAATCTGCTGCACAAGACCTTTTTAAACTGTTGAAGAACAAAGATGTCAGCTTGAGGACTACGGTGCACCTGACCCAAGCCATGGTATTTTCAATAACCTCATATGCATATGAAAGCTGGACAATGAATAAGGAAGACCTAGAAGAATTGATGCTTTTGAGTTATGGTATTGGAGGAGAATATTGAAAGTGCCATGGGCTGCCAAAAGAACCAATAGATCCGTTTTGGGAGAAGTGCAGCCAGAATGGTCCTTGGAGGTCAGGATGGCCAAACTTCGTCTCTCATACTTTGGACATATTGTCAGGAGGGACCAGTTGCTGGAGAAGGATATTATGTTTGGTAAGGTGGAAGGTCAGAGAAAAAGAGGAAGACCCCCAATGAGATGGATTGGCCAAGTGGCAGCATCGATGGACTCAAGTGTGGCAACAGTAGTGAGGTTGGCCCAGGATCAGGCAGTGTTTTGTTCTGCTGTGCATAAGGTTGCTATGAGTCGGTACCGACTCAATAGCACCTAACGACAACAACAAGGCCTGTTGGCCTGCTGTTCCCCAACCCTGGTTTAAAGGAACCAAGGAGTCCTGGGTTTGGTGCTGTGTGTTGATGCAAAGTTGGTTTAAGCTGCAAGCTTGGCGGTTCCAACTCAACAGTGCACCTGGGAAACCCTATACAGGGTCGCTATGGGTGGGAACCAACTCAGCAACAAGTACAACAAGGTCCCAATAACATAATGGTTACAAGTCAGGCTGCTAACCTCAAGGTCAGTAGTTCCAAACTACCAGCCAATATGCAGAAAAAGATGAGGCTGTGGCACTGTGGGTTAATGCGCCAGACCGCAAAGCCATTTGAACAGCACGGTGTGGTTCAAACTCACCAGCTGCTCCTTAGAAACCCTATACAGGGTCGCTATGAGTTGGAACCAATGCCACAGCACACCACCACCACCAAGGTTCCAATAGAATAGCTTATTCCATGCCTTACTTAGGCAGAGAAAGATCAAGATAAGCCAGGAACACCTTGTGACTGTAAAACAGGGATGTTTTAAAAAATATTTGGGAAAAGGGTTGAAGAGAATCATCCCACTGGCCAACTTCTATAAAGACTTGAGCAAAAAAAGGTCAATGGTTATAGATAATTGAAACTGTTGTTGTTGTTAATTCCAGCGCATTAGCCCACTGTGCCACACCAGAACTCCAGTTGAAACTATAGGGTCTTTGAAAGTCCAATTGATTCTCCACAGGAAAATGTTTGCTTAGTAAAAAGTAGTTTGGGTACAAAATGTGACAAAATCATTTTTTTTTAAGTTTAATAAATACAGACAGTTGTATGTATGGAAATTTTTTACAACCAAAAATTACATAGCACAATATGCCTTTTCTTTCATTATGACAGTAGGAAGGGGTAAACAGACGAGTCAGCCAAGCAGTCTTGCAAAAACAACAAAAAAACAGAAGGGGATGTAACCATGGCAATGAAACGATACAGGATAGGATGAATGTAAAACTAATGTTCTCCCATGTAAACTATCACGTAAGTCACAATAAAACATAAAAAAAAAACAGAAGGCAGAAGGGACTGTTCCACATCATTTGTCATACATACAACCAAGTAGAAAGGGGATTCAGCAGTCAACATGCACAGGGATCACCCAATGAGCAAGCAGAAAGATAATTCAATAGTGTATGTCTTCAGACTGATGGATTTGCCAAATGTTGTAAAGACTGGTAGGCTCCACCCCTGTCTCATGACAAATAAACCTTTCAATGAATCTAGCCCTAGTTAAAGCTCTTGGCTGCAGACCAAAAAGTAGTGATCCGAACCCAACAGAAGTTCTATGGGAGGAAGATGTGGTAGTCCACTTCTGTAAAGATTAGAGTCTTGGAAAATTATTAGGCACTTCTATTCTGTCCTATAGGGTCACTATGAGTTGAAATTGAGTCTATGATAATGGAACAGGAATTCATTGGCACAGGAATCCCTGGGTGATGAAGACAGTTCACAAGCTCAGCTGCTAACCGAAAGGTTTGAGAGGAAAGGCCTGTCAGTCTTCTTCCAGATAATCAGCCATTGAAAACCCTCCGAAGCATAGTTCTACTATGACATGTAGGGGGCAGCCATGAGTCAGAGTTGGCTTGACAGCAACTATTTTTTAAATTAATTATAATAATTTACTGAGGCAATATCAGATTGCAAAAATACAGTCAGATTTCAATATATAATAATATATTGTGGGATAAAACACTGGACCACGATATTGGTTTGAACCGCAAGGTCGGTGGTTCAAATTCACCAGCCCCTCCTTGGATCACTATGAGTCGGAACCAACTTGAAAGTGCTTAACAACAACAGGTTCTATAAGGCAGGTCAAATGATACTTTAAAAATAAACCATTTCAGTGCTGTCGAGCATCATGCCTTCTTCTGCCTTCGAGGCCCTGTCCAAAATAATTCTCATCCATCAGCATCTATTCGACTAGGATCACAATTTAGATACAGTGGGAAAACTGAGTATCAGACCACAAAAGCCAATAAAGCAAGAAGATCAACAACGTTTGAAAGAAGGCCCAGTCAGCGATATTCTCGAAGAACGCTACAAATGAAAGCAAACACAGCAAAACCTGAAGAAGTCAGTGTTTACAATAATAGTTCAACTCAAAGTGATGTCTTCCAACAGGCTTGGGGTGTCAGACCTACTGTACCTGTGATGCCTTCCTCCCCCTGTGGTCCTATGCTGGTAGAGATGAGACTCTTCCAAGAAATCCTGGAGTGACCTGCATGATAGGAAATGGCTCTTTGCTGCCAGTGACTGCTGTCAACATTGTGGAAACCAGTGGAACACCTGGGCCATGTCCCCACCCCAGACCGCATATAGAAACTACACTGACTCTGTCCATGTGCACAGTGTGAAGAATACACCCAGTGTGAAGGAGCCCACCATGCTGGTCACTTCCCTGGCCAATCAGCCATGACTGAGATATGAATGTTAAACCTTTTAGGCATTGTGTCTCTTTTGTCATGAGAGTTGATGGTGTACGTTTTCTAATCTTTATAGACTATTAGGTCACAATAGGAGAACTGGGGAGAAGTTATTTCATGCTGAGTCACTAGTCATGTATAATTAATTTTTCTCTGAAATGGAAAAGGATCTAAAGGTGCTGTATTCCATATAATGACAACTGATTTTTTATTGAGAAAAGTATGTACATTGTTGTAGTATACCAAAATATACATCGTTGTAGTATACCAAAATGTACATCGTTGTAGTATACCAAAATAAATCAAGTAATTTAGATCTATGACAGTAATATTTTTATTAAAAAATTAAGTTACCAGTATACATTTTGTCATTCTTGTGAAAAATGTGCCTACTTTGTTTTTTAATATAAGCCTTATAATTTACAAGTTTTCGGAATGCATTGATAAAATGAGGTTTGTTACCAACACTCAAATGTTACAGGAAATTTCTTTTGTTAAATGTAAACATATTGATTTTGTTATTTTTAATATTTTGAAGAATATTACTTCAAAGATTTGAAAGATTAATCATTTGAGCACTAAACAAAGTATAAATTTGTGCTTGTCATGTGCCATTGAGTCATAGTAACTCTGTATAGTTTCTGAGGTTCTAAATCTACAATGAGCAGAAAGCCTCATCTTTCTGCTGTGGAGCAGTTGGTGGATTTGAACTGTTGACCTTGAGGTTAACAGTCCAAAGTGTAACCCCCTACATCACCAGTTGTGGTTGGTCTCCTCTTTTCAGACAGGTGTCCCTGTCTTAGTTGTTTAGTGTTGCTGTAACCAAAGTAGGTGCTTAAACAATTTATTTTCTCACAATTTAGTAGGCGAAAGTCTGAATTCAAGGCACCACCCCCCACCCCCCCTTTTAGGAGAAGGATCCTTGGTGGCGCAGACAGCTGAGCATTGCATTACTAATGAAAAGTCGATGATTCAAACCCATTAGCCACTCCCAGGAAGAAAGACAAGACAGTTTGTGTCCATAAAGATTTGTTGTTAGGTGCTGTTGAGTCAGTTCCAACTCATAGCAACCCTATCTGTGTACAACAGAAGGAGACATTGCCTAATACTGTGCCACCCTCACAATGGTTAGGTTTGAGGTCATTGTTGCTGCCCTTTTTGTTGAGGGTCTTCCTCTTTTTCACTAAACCCTCCACTTTATGATGTCCTTCCTCAGGGACTGTTCCTTCTTTAAAACATGTCTAAAGATTTACTTCTTGGAAACCTTTTGGAGTTCTAGTGTGTACTATAGGATTACTGAGTCAGAATCAGTTGAGGGTTTAGTTTTAATTTGGATCTCTTAACTCTGGGGGAGGGTCCTCTGATCTCTGGAGCTTCAGTTTCTTGGTTCCTTGGTGATCTTTGTAGGGCGTGGCAACTATCTTCCTGCCTTTCTGCCGGCTTCTCTGTGCCTAATCTGCTCATTTTAAATCTCAAAAGTGACTGATTTTAAAACACATATGAATAAAATCCTATGCCCATGAGGCTTTCTGCTCCCATACAGATTTACAGCCTCGGAAACCCTGTACAGGGCCGCTATGAGTCAGAATTAACTCCACGGCACATAACAACAACAACAACAAATGGGATTACATCCACGAGTATAGGATTTACAACACATATGCGGGTGCTTCAAAAAGTTTATGGAAAAACAGAATTAAAAGATAATAGAGTAACACTGCAGGATCAACACTGGACTTCGAACTACAACGTTCGCAGTTCAAACCCACCAGCTGTTCCTTGGAAACCCTATATAGGCTCGTTATGAGCTGGAACAGACTCAACAGCACATAACAACAACTGAAAAAATGCAATTTATAACAGTTCTTTAGGAACTAAAGATCCAAGCAACAACAGGTAGGGGCAATAGAAATCGAGTCACAGTGAGGAGGGAAAAAAAGAAGAAGAAAAAAGAAAATACTTAAGAGGGTGAAGAGAGAAAGATGATATCCTAGGTACAGTAAGCAAAGACAAAAGACAGATGTTTCTCACAAAGATAGACAGAAGAAAGACAATTTCAAAGGGTTCTTAAGTGTTAACTGCAGGAGATTGCTTCTTTTGCACACATACGCAATTCCTCTTCTCCCTGCTTTTTTAATAGCTGGATAACTTCAGCTTTTACTTTTTAAAAACCTCTGTAAAGAAATTATTGCTTTAACAAAAATAAAATCAAGACCTACATTGGAACAAAAAACCTTCAAGAGCCCTGCAAGTCCTTCCAAGATTTACTTTACCTTTGGAATGGCTTATTATCTTCAGGCCCCTTGCACTCAAGTGAGAGAGACCATCTGGCCTTCTTCCATAGCACAGTAGAGACTACGTTTGAACGTTAAAATTAGACTACTAAGGACTATACACAGGAATAACATGAAATCCAATGATCTAGTTTATAAAACCTGGATTGCTCTGTTCTGGTGGCCCATTCTACCTCCCAATCTGTTTCATCTTTGCACCCATCACCGGGTGATCATAGCTGCCAAGCTACTTTTCTTAAAGTACTGACTCCAGGGTCTAGCATGAGGCCTACCCTTCAGGCCTCAAAAGAATAAATTACATATCATGAAATAACTCTGTTCACCCAAGAGATACAGACAGTAATAGGTGTCCTTGATCAAGTGCTCCACTGAACTGGCTACCAATTACCAGTACCCTGGAGAACAAATTATCCTCCAGAACAGTGTGACAAGCCTGAGGCCTAGGGACATGGTGAAAGAGCACAGGACCAGGCACTGTTGTTGAGTGCTGTCAAGTTGGTTCCCAGTCATAGCGACCCTGTGTAGGAGGAAGTGATGAGTTTGAGCCACCAATCTTGTAGTTAGCAGTCCAGTGCTTATCCTACAGCACAAGACCAGTACTAGGCATTAGATGAAGTGATTTTGTTCCTGACTCCTTCTCATGTGATCTCTGGTCAGGCTATTTTAGCTTCAGAAACTTTATTTACATCAAATATGTAATAGAACCTGTGTCTACCATAAAGGGTTCGTGAAACAGCAAAATGAGATAACAAAATGGGGAAAGTGCTTTGAAAAAGTGACTGTTAACAAAAAAAGAACAAATGACCTCCACTCTGCAGGACTCAGCAGTGTATAACAGCAACCACAAAGTTGAAAAACACTGGTTTAGAGGCAATGAGAAAAGACAAGATTGTGGCTTTCTAAAAACCTACAATGTGTGGCAGATCATATGTTGTTTTTAAGTGCCACAGAGTGGGTTCCAACTCATGGCAGCCTTGCATAGGGTTTCCAAGGAGCAGCTAGCTAGTGGGGCTTGAAAGCCAACCTTGTGTTTAGCAGTCCAGTGCGTATCCTCCAGCTCCACACTAGTAATAATTGATGTTAAAATGTGGGTCTTGCCAGGCCTGGAGTGGAGTTTAAATGTTAAAATTTTTACTGTATGGTCTTTTTGACTTGTCCTATAAAATCAGGATGGTTTTCTGAGGCTCAGATGAGATAATTTAAGTAAAGTTTACGTGCTTTTTGTGTGTGAGCAGAGTGCAGGAAGATCATTGAGGATGAATGTCTTAATACATCATTAACAAATTACAGTTAGGTTGCAGAGCTGTTTCTCGGTTTCTCCCTTTCAGATGCAAGCCTCATTTACAGGCTCAATGTAGCTATCTCAAAGTCTTATTGTTCTTCAAATATGGAAGACCATCAAAACTCCAAAGCCTTTTAGGATGTATGGAAAACTTATTTTCAATCCAGTTTCAACCAGGAAGTCATTTCCTCAATTCGTTCTGAGATTACAGGGCTAATGAGAAGCGTTGCTGACCCGAGTAAATAAAAATAAATGTAAGCCATACTTAGCCAAATTTATTTAAATGTATTCTTAATTTTCCTCGATATTTCTAAGGAAGAAATTCTTAGTGTATTTCTAAATTTTTTAAATGGTAATAATGTTGGGCTGGAAATAAAACAGGTAACTTCCTCAAGGTCAGTGGTCCAGAGGAATCGATGCTCCCGATTCTTTCTCCCTTCCTCCACCACCAAATTCAGCCCATATCCCACGACTACCTAGCTGGCCTAGGTGCGAGGGCGAGAGAGGAGGGTGGGGGGGAGGTGGAGCTGAAATGTAACTTCATTGTTCGCGGGACCGACTCTTCCCGAAAGAGCCCGTTGGCAGCGCCTGCGCAGTGCTATTTCTTTGTGCCCGGCTGCAGTAAGTCGGTTGTTTGTGTATGTTTCACCGAAGCAGTGGAGGCGGAGTCGGGGGGCGTGGCCTACATTGTCGCATTCTGACTGGGCTTCCGCAGGGAGGTGGGCGGACACAGGGCGGAGCTGCCGATAACAACACTTGGAGCTGGGGCTGGGGCTATTTGTTGCTGCGCCGCCACCGCCCGAGCCATGGTCCGCTCTCCTGCTGGGCTTTCTTCGCAGCAGCAGCCGCCGCCACCCTGTAACCGCTGACTTCGCTTCCTCCTCTACTTCCTACTGAGCCACCCAGCGGTATGACCGTCGTCTCAGTCCCGCAGCGGGAGCCGCTTGTCCTAGGCGGCCGCCTTGCACCGCTGGGCTTTTCCGCTCGCGGCTACTTCGGGGCCCTGCCGATGGTGACCACGGCCCCGCCGCCGTTAGCCCGGATCCCGGACCCCCGGGCACTGCCCCCGACCCTCTTTCTCCCTCACTTTCTCGGGGGGGATGGCCCCTGTCTCAGTTCTCATCCTCGCGCTCCAGCTCCTCTGACCAACTGCAGCCTCGCCACGGCGGGGGTCGCCCCTCGGGCAGCTCCGAAGAAGCGGCGAAAGAAGAAGGTGCGGGCTAGCCCGGCGGGGCAGCTCCCCAGCCGCTTCCACCAGTACCAGCAGCACCGGCCGAGTCTGGAGAGCGGGCGGAGCCCCGCGGTCGGCCCGAGCAGAGCGCACGAGATCCCGGCCCCGACCGCTGCGGCCGGAACCCCAATTGAGGAGAGGAGCTCCGTACTTGGCCCGCTGCCGCCCACGGGGCCCGACCAGCCCTCGCTCAGGAAAGAGGTGAGGGCCGCAGAGGTCCCTCCCGCGAACGGCCGCAGCCCGAGCCTGCTTTGGGGCCCTGCGCTGAGGTTCTGAGGGTGGGGGCAGGGTGAGGGGCTGTTTACTCGGGAGGGAAGTTTCCGTGACGCCCGCTCGCTTCTGGTCAGGGGAAGAGGAGGAGGCAGCATGCGCTGGTGCTGCTGATTGGCTCCCGGAAAACAGCCAATGAGAGCAGCCGCTGCGCCCCAGCAACAACCCCGATTTAGCAGGCTGGTGGCGTTCCAGGGGGTTTCGGCGCTCAGCGCTCGCAGCGGATGGGGTGGGGTAGGATGCTGACGTCAGTGCGTGCTACGTGCCCGTCGGTCCGGCGCTCATGAAGGAGGCGGTGGGGCGGGGGCGGTTTTTGCTTCCCAACTGCCGGTAGCTGCGAGACTGGCTGAACCGCGTGGACTAACCCAGATCTCTCGGAGTGGGATGTGACATGGCCCGTGTGATGTGCACAACCCCACCGGGGCTCCGACCTACTTTGCGGGGCTTTCAAGCTTCCAAGTTGGGACGAGCTGCGGTAGTGAATGCTTTTCACTGCATGAAGCTCAAAGTGTAAAGCAGTTTTTGTCTGCTAGTCTTTAGGAGATAGTCTGTTGAACCATTACCATTGTACTCTTACCAAGCTTCCTATTGCGTCTAGAATGACATATTCGAAAGTTCCCGACTGGGTTGACGTTATGCTGTCCAATTAGCGTAGTGGTTACGAGTCAGGCTTTTCTAACCTCATGGTCCACAGTTCCAAACTACCAGCTGTTCCGCGGGAGAAAGATGAGGCTTTCTGCACCTGTAAAGAGTTACAGTCTCGGAACCCCTCTACAAGGTCGCTATGAGTGGGAACAGACTCCACCGCACACCAAGATAGAATAACATGGGTTAAATTTAGACTACTGACTTTAGTTTTATAGGTTTATCTTAAAAGTCTGGAACGTTTGGTGTGATTGTCGTGTGTGGCGACTCACAAGATCAGTAGTTGAAACTTAAGTTGCTCCTAGGAAACCCTATACAGGGTTGCCCTATGAGTCAGAATCGACTCAACAACACTTAAGTTTTAAAAGTTAGTGCCACTGTATAGCAGTCCTTTGGAGAAAAATGACTCAATATGCCTTCATTAGTTACTTAAATTACCTTAGGTTTCATTCAAGTTATTGTGAAATCCCACGGTTCTTGTGAAATTAGTGAATTTAAATACGAATTTTACTGTTATTTCCTAACCATGGAAATGGGTACTAAAATTCTTGACCATTGCCCTAGTTGACAATACAGCTTGACATATCTAATATTTTCATGCCCAGCTTTCCTACCATATTACAAATAACTGGAAATCACCTTAAACTTTCCCATCTGATGAAGACTTCTCTTATAAAGGACACTTTTAAGTTAGGGAAGGCTAGAATTACCACAAAGTTCATGAAGCATTTGTCCAATTAGGAAGTAGGGGACAAGTAGGAAACACTTTTCTGGTTATGTATATTGAGTAAGTAATGTATAACTGGAAAAGGTGATAAAATGTAAATTAGTATTTAAAAGATCCACAAGAGATTGGGGTGACAACAGTGGTAGCAACAATGAGCTCAAACTCAACAGTAATTGTAAGGATGGTGCCAGGGCTGAGAGTGTTCTGTTGTGCATAGGGATTGCTGTGTCCTACGACACTTTAATCACTTGGTAATCAGTCACATTTTTATTTGCTCTGATAATTTTTTATTTTCCTTTTAAATATATATATATATAAACATACTTCTGTTTAATCAACCTATCAAAATGAAAGCATTTGAAAATTTGCATTGGCATCATTTAATTTAGCTTGTATTGTCAGAAAGAGGTTGGCCCATGTATTTAGAAGATCTAGCAGTATTCCCATAGAGAAAGATGAGTTTGAAGTTGGCTGTTTGTTTTTTCTCATTAGATATTTTAGAACTGACTTGCATACTGGTAAAACAGTGATAACTATATATTTTTTTTAGTGCTAGGCAAAATAAGAGGTATGCTATAATGATGTATGTAGCAAAAAAATATTTGATCAAAACCGTGAACTTTGAAATTTAGAAAAACTTTTTACAAGGAAATATTTTAGTGCTGGTTTGTGACTGATTTTTATCTTGTGATTGTATTTATGTTTGTGTCCCTTGTGGTTTTTTGTAGGTTTTTAAATCAAGGATGGGAAAATCGGAGAAAATTGCCATTCCTCATGGCCAGCTTGTTCATGGTATGCACTTGTACGAACAACCAAAGATAAACAGACAGAAAAGTAAATATAACTCACCACTAACCAAGATCACCTCTGCAAAAAGAAGTGAAAATAACTTTTGGCAGAATTCTGTTTCATCTGATTTAACTCAGAAGCAGGAAAAAAAGCCTTTTAAAAATACCGAGAACATTAAAAATATGCAGTTGAAGAAATCAGCATTTCTAAGTGAAGTAAGCCAAAAGGAAAATTATGCTGGAGCA
>NW_006408664.1:1263249-1275228 GCF_000296735.1 Chrysochloris asiatica | reverse complement strand
TTCTCTAAATTGATTTCTGCCTTTTAATCTGTAATTACTAGAAAACTCCTGTTCCCATTTGTACCAAACTTAATTTGTATTTGTTTAATTTTTATTTACATCCAGATTTTAAAATAGTTTCATGCCAACAAAATTGGCTGTAATCAAATCTTTAAATAATAATAATTTGGCCCCCCCTTTTAAACTAGTCTTGGCTTTTTATGTGTGTATGTGTTTTTCATGTTTGTGTCAGAGATGGTGTGTTGGGTTAACTTTCCACTTTACTGGTTTTGAGTGTCTGACTTTATATACTTATCTGTCCTATTTGATTAAATTAGAAGGTCGAATAACAGCATCACCACTTCTCTGGGCAGGAATTCCCATCTAAGTGCAAATGATAGTAGGTAAATAGTACAGTTGATTAGTTTCTAACATAGAATATATTTTTATGTACAATCTGTTTTATAAAATAGTACCATTTGACCTAACATGTGTTTCAGTGAAAGAAAATCCTACTTTGGTTTACTAAATTGGTATTATTCTTGAATGTGGTATTTGAATGTAAGCAAACATAAGCAGACCATTGCCCTCCAATCAATTCCAGCTCTGACCCTATGGGAGAGAGTAGAACTGCCTCAGTGAGGCACACTGCTAGAGCCTTCTTTCTTGGAGTGGCTGGTAGGTTCAAATCACATTTTGGTAGCAACCAAGCAGTTTAGCCATTTCACTACCAAGGCTCCTATAAAGCAAGCATAACTGATGGTAAAACAGATTTTGGATTCTGAAGCTTTAAGATGAATAATATGTATTTTTTAATACATATCAGACTTACTCTAGTCGATGTAGAAGTTTTGAAATACATAACTATATAGTTTTTTTCTTTAAAGCTTTTTGTTGAGAATACACAGTAAAAATATTTCAGGCGTTCTGAATGAACTAATTAGCAACATTGAATATTTTTCAAACTGCAGCCATTCTCACCCTCCTTTTCTGAGTTTCCCATTAACATAAACTCATTGGCCCTATCTATAGAGTTGCTGTTGGCAGTTTGATCCCATATACCCACTACCATGGAGTCGGTTCTAACTCTTAGTGACTTGTTAGAGCCATTAAGTTGGTTCTGACTCAAAACAACCCTATATAGGGTTTCTGAAGAGCAGTTGTGGGGTTTGAACTGCCAACCTTGTGGTTAGCATTCTAGTGCTTATACTACAGTGCCACACCAGGACTCCTAGTGGCCCTAAAGTACAATAAAACTGCTGCCCCATGTTAGTGCTATCAATTCCCACCCATAGAGACCCTGTATAGGGTTTCCAAGAAGCAGCTGGTAAGCTTGAAACACCAACCTTGCACTTTGCAGTCTGATGCATTAGCCCATCGGCACCAAACCAGGACTCCAAATTGGTAAATCTTACCAGCCAGCTTCATCTATCTCCCATAGAGTGGCTAGTGGGTTTGGACCTCGTATCATAGTTAGCAGGCCAATGCTTAACCCCCAGGCGTGCCACCGGGCAGACCTTTTTCACTAAACTAGATTTGGTTTTTAAGACTTATGGGGATATTTTTGGTTTAAGATTTAATGGATTACCTCTAAGCAATAGTTTCTAGGTTTTATCTACCTTCCATGGATCCAGAAAGAATATATAAAGTCCATGAGAATTTTCTCTTCTCCATTTCTGCTTCTGGTCAGCATTCTATGGAATCCAGAAGAGATGATCACTAATGGTAGCTGGGCACCATCCAGTTGTTCTGGTCAGCTTGGCAAAGGTTCCCGTATAGTTTTAAATTAAAGAGAAAATTTACTCAAAAGATTTTTAAGTATTTGGACATTATGTAGACGTGAAAAAGAATAAGGTGTTGAGAATGACACTCTTAAAATGGGGTAGGTGAGGAAGGTATTGCTGTCATCCCAAGAAAAATTAATTAGTAGGTGTCTTAATTTTCTAAAGCGGTCATAACAAAATACTACAAAATAAGTGGCTCTAAAGAACAGAAACATTTTTTCACAGCTCCTGAGGGCTTTTGAGAGAACTGTTCCTTGCCCCTTCTTGATACTGGTGGCTTTTATGATTGTAAACACTTCTAGCTCTGGACACAGCATCTTCCCTATGTTGGTAGGACTCCATATCTGCTCTCCCATTTTATAACACATCACTCCAAAGGGATTATTAGAATTAGGACCCCTTACTACCCTGATATGACCCTGTTTAACAGATGATAAAAGGAAAACTATTTTATACAAGGTGGTATTCACAGGTCCAAGGGTTAGGACTTAAAACATTTTGGGATCATAATTCTTAACTCCTGGTGTGGCACTGTAGGAGCAGTACTGGACAAGGTCGTTCATTCAAGCTCACCAGCCACTTCTAGGATACCATATATACAGGGTCGTATGAGTTGGAACCAGCTTGACAGCACTTAATTTATAGCAAAAGGGGGAGGAAGGACATTTAGCTTTCTGGCTGTGGTTTTATGTGGGTGGTATGGGTTTAGCCTGCCTTAAACAATTACTGACAGAACAAGCTACAAATAGTATTTGACTGGCAGTGAAGAGGAAATTGACAGTAAGGCAAAAGCCTGAGCAAACAGGTGATGTAAAAACATGTGAAGTTGTTCACATAATAAACATGTTACATAAAAGCAATTGCTGGCAAGTTGAGTCTCTTAGTGACTTTACAGGACAGGGTAGAATGGCATCGGCATCATAGGTTTTCCATGGCTGTAAAGCTCTGGTAGCGCAGTGGTTACGAATCGGGCTGCGAAGCACAAGGTCAGCAGTTTGAACTACCAGCTGTTCTGTGGGAGACAGATGAGGCTTTCTGCTCCCGTAAAGATTTACAGCCTCGGAAACCCTATACAGGGTCACTGTGAGTTGGAACTGACTCCACGGCACATAGCAACAACAAAATTTTTATTGGAAGCAAACTGCCACATTCTTAAACGGTAGGTTAGCAGCCAAGCACTTAGCCCAGGCATCCCCGGGATTCCAGTGTGTTACATAGAAATAAAATGAAAAATACATGGTTATCTTTTCTGTGCAGTCCTAGAGTCTCTTGGTGACCCAAACAGTGAAGTACTTGACAACTAGCTGAAGGGTTGGTAGTTCAAACCTACCCAGAGGCACCTTGAAAGACAGTTCGGGCAACTCTGCACACACAGGGTTGCCATGAGCTGGAAGGGATGTGATGGCAACTATGTATAATCATCACTCTTTTCCTCTATATTTTAACACAAAACTAATACAGCACTTGAATGGAATCCAGTCACGATTTACTTGGGAAATCTGTTTCTTTTGCTTAATAGGTGGAGTTCACACCACCTAAAACAAAACAAAACAACAGTACTTACCCTTTGTCATCCTCTGCTCTTTGTAGAAAAGCCCTAACAACCTGTAATGTTGAGAAGGGAACAGAGAAAAGCCCAATTTCATTGTTCTGCCCTTTTGTACCATGTCCCAGAGTAGACCTGGGGAGAACACAACTAGAAGCTACCTAGAGACAGAAAGGGAATTAGGATTGTGAAGTGCTCTGACTTTGGTATTTAAGTGCCATCCAGTCGGTTCTGACTCTGACCTTGTAAAGAGTTTCCGAGAAGCAGCTGTTGGATTTGAACCATCAACCTTGTGGGCCAGTGCATTATCCTGCAGCGCCACACAGCAATCCCCGGTGATTGACTGGTTGTCGTGGTAGTGGTGATGTGCCCTGGAGTTGGTTCCGACTTATAGTAACCCTGCATAGGGTTTTTCCAAGGCTGTAAACCTTTATGGAAACAGAAAGGCTCATCTTTCACCTGTGGAACACTGGGTAGTTTCAAACTGCTGACCTTAATAGGCCACTATGCCACCAGAGCTAGATCACTGTAAAGTCACCATCCCTACCCTAAGCCCTGCCAGCCTGCTAGCATGTTCTCAAAATCATTTATATGTCTGGGGGAAAGTACAAGTTGTCCTAGTTCAGTCACCCACCCCTACCCTATTCCTGGTTATCCCAGCAGTACCAGACAGAAAAGAACCATGATTAAATAATGTAGACATTTTACACACATACACACAAAAAGCAGGCTGGTTTTTTAAGTTAAGGAGGCCAAGAGATACTATTAACAACATATTTTAGGTAGGGGCTTTAAGCAGTCAGTTCTAAGAAGAGAAAAACTTGGGAGATGTAAAAGTTCCATTTGCTGCTGGCATTTTGCTTAAGTTGTTGCCATTCCTGCTCACACAGATGCAAACACCCTCCTCAAAAATACTTGGGAAAACTCATTTTAGAAGTTCAAATCAGATTTTGAATATCCTCCCAATTTTTAGTTACTAAATTTAACTTTTTCTCTAATAATTTTTTGTAAATATTAATACTAATGGATTAGCTTAAATGAGTTCTAACAATCTAACAGTCTTAGAATATGACAAGTACATATATACAAGTTTAATAACATTTTGTACATGATTATAAAAATTCTAATACAATAAAATCATTCTCTTACATATATGTTAATATCTTACAGAGGTCCTGCTACTTTGGGTAATATAAATGCCTCAGCCACTCCTTTGCTTGACATTTCGCCATTCTTTTATATAATTTCTAATAACATGTCTGTAATGTATTGTGGGTAACCTTATAAAGTATGTTTAGGAGATGCAGAGCTGAAAGTTACCTGTAGGTGGCATGCTGTGTGCTGTCAAGTCAGTTCCAACTCATAACGGCACTGTACAAAGTTTCTGAGAGGCTGATGGGTTTGAACTGCTGACCTTAGCAGTCCAGTGCTTATAAACACAACTAAATTACAAGCTGTATTCCTTTCAACAAATGCTATTAACAGGCAAAAAGTGAAATCTCACTCAGAAGGTAAATAGGGATTGTCTAGTGGGAATCTTGGAGTCCTGGTATGGCACTGCAGGATAATGTACTGGACCACAAGGTTAGTTCGAACTGCAAGGTTGGCGATTCAAACCCCAGAGCTGCTCCTCAGAAACCCTATACAGGGTCACTATTGGCCGCAACCAATTAGACGGCTCTTAACACACACACACTGTGGGAGTCTTAGGAGTATTAAGCTGGGCCTTAAAAGTGAATAGTATTTGAGAAGCAGCAGAGGAAATTAACTGTATGGCAAAAGCCTAAGCAAACAGGTGATTTGAAAAGATATGGAGTGTCCAGCAACTCAATATAAAAATGCAAAGTAAGATTGTGTTTAACATTTTACTGGTGTCCTGGTGTGGTGCTATAGGATAACCATTTGACTACAAGGTTGGTTTGAATCACAAGGTTGGTGGTTCATATTCACCAGCTGCTCCTCGGAACCCTATACAGGGTCACTATGGGTCAGAACTGACTCCATGGCACTTAACAACAACATTGTACTGGGGTTAGAACATGAAGGGCTTTGAATGTCATTCTAGAGTTTCAACTTCATTCTGTAAGCATAGCAAAGCCACCAAAAGGTTTATTAGCAATGGAATGAGATTCCTGTTTCAAAAAGAAGACAAATAAGTTTAACAATTTGGAAAGGGGAAAGCTTGACACAGGGAGACCACATTGAGGAGGGTATTGCAGCATTTCAAGAGAAATATGTACTTAAGAAATTATCAAAGGGTATATGGATTTGAGGGATATTTTAGAGGTAGAATTATTAAGCATTTGAATGGAGGATGATAAAAGATTTTTAACTTGGCCAATTAAAGAAGCCAAAACTAACAATTATGGAACACTGAAGGAAGACTGGAATTATAAATATGATACATTGAATTTTCAGGTGCCTGTGGGAGAAAAATGAGGCTGTCTGCGTCTATAAATGTTACTATCGGAAACTTGATAGATCACTGAGTTGGAATTAACTTGATGGCAGTGGGATTGGGTTTGTTTTTGTTTTTTTGTAGGGCATCCATGTGGAAATGCTTAGCAAGTAGACAGAAAAAAGGTTAGGCCTAGAAGTAATATTGGTAATTGTATATAGAAATAATCAAACATGAAAATGGGACTGAAATATATCTTTTACCCCTATTTTCTCACTTTTTCCACACAAGGCTTAACACCTTTCCCAGTATTCTTGATCTAGTACTTTCAGCCTTCAGTGTGGGTTGCACCTCAGTGTAAAGAACACAAAAATCCTTATCATTGGACCAATAAACAACATCCAGATAAATGGAGAAAAGATTTGTCAAAGATTTAATTTTGCTCAGACCATCAACATTCACGGAAGCAGTAGTTAAGAAATTAAACGGTGTACTGCATTAGGCAAATCCGTTGAACAAGACCTTTTTTAAGTGTTCAAGAGCAAAAGATGTAATTTTGAGAACTAAGGCACGGCTGACCCAAGCCATAGTATTTTTAATAACCTCAAAGTTGGACAATGAATAAGGAAGACCATAGAAAAAATTGATGCATTTGAGTTATGATGTTGGAGGAGAATATTAAGTACCATGGACTGCCAAAAGAACAAAACAGTATGTGTTGGAAGAAGTACAACCAGAATGTTCCTTGGAAGCCAGATGGCCAGACTTCATCGCTCATAATTTCAGATATACTATCAGGAGGGACCAGTCCCTGGAGAAGGATATGTCTGGTAAAGTAGAGGGACAAAGAAAAAGAGGAAGACTCCTAATGAAACGAGTAGCGCAGTTGCAGCAGCAATGGGCTCAAATGTAATAGACAATTGTAAGGCTAATGTAGAACCAGTGTTTCCTTCTGTTGTGCACAGGGTCTCGATGAGTCAGTACCTACTCGCAGCACCTAACAATAGTTTAAATCTGAAAGGATATTCAACTTGAGAGTACATTTCTTAAAATGGTATTTGTGAATATGGAGTCCTGGTGTGGCACTGTGCACTGTACCACAAGGTCAATTTGAATCCCAAAATGGGTTTGAATTGCAAGGTCAGTGGTTCAAACTCACCAGCCGCTCCTTGAAACTATACAGGGTCACTGTGAGTCAGAACCAACTCAATGGCACTTAACATTTGTATAGGCATACACAAAAATTTAATTTTTGAAAGAAACTTTCTTTAAAATGTTAGGGTTCTCCGTAGGTATGGGGTGGAAAGTTTGTTCCTTAAGAAGTAGAGATAGTTTCATGTGCATGAACTAAGCCTTTTTAAGATTGTCTTGGATTAATCTGACAGTTATCAGATTAAGTTATACACATAGTCTTGTCAATTTTTTTGAAGTTCTAAATTAAATAAACTAAAATATGAATACTATATTTACCAAACTTACTATAATTATATAAACATTCAATTATAATTTAAGATTTATAAGAGGTGTATTTGAGATTTTAGAATTCATTTTTTAGAGCTGAATTTATAGTAATAATGTTTGCCAAGTTTAGAACTAGCTATACAAATGTAAAGTTCCATTAGAGGAATAGCTTATCATAGATTATATAACATTAATTACAGTATCTGAAATAATAGTAAAAAGGAACAAAGTGAGAAGAATATTGGTAGGAGTAACCTACATGAATAAATTGAAAACCAGAAGCAGAGCTGTTGAAGACTATTTGCTCTGCTCAAGTTCCATTTAGCTGTAAGTCATAGGCCTTGAAGTTTAGTAACATCTTAAAAAATAACAATGAAAATTTAAGTTCTCTAGCCATTCTCACAATTCTACATTTATGAACATGGAAGAAAGGATCCAGGAAAATAATTTTTCCTAGTTTCATATGTAAGTGGCAACGGGCTCGAACTCAGAAATGTGTGGATTTTAGTATATTGTTGTAAAGTTGCTAGATACTTATCAAACTCCTCCAAAACTCCTCCAATAAAGCCCATTGTCAGTTCCAACTCAAAGCAACTTTCTGTGACAGATTAGAATTGCTCCCTAGGGTTTCCACAGTTGTAAATCGTTACAGGCGTAGGCAGCCCTCATCTTACTTCCATGAAGAAGTTTGTGGGTTTGAACTGATTACCTTGTAGTTAGCACCCCCCACACTTAACCCAATGTGCCACCTTAATAAACAACTAATTGCCATCAAGTAAATTCCAATTCATGGTGACCTCACGTGTATCTGAGTGGAACAGTGCTCTTAAGTTTCTGTGGCTTATTCCTTGGATGTAGAGGACCAGGCCTTTCTTTTAGGGTGGAATCAATCTTCAACCTTTATGCCAGCAGCTGAGCTTGTTAATCATTGGTACTGCCCTACTCCTGAATTATTACTGATAGTTTTCTTATTCCAGTAAGAGAGTTTGTCAACTTGTCAAATTATCAAATTGTTCTTTGCAAACTAGAATTTTGGAGAAGGAATACCAGAGGTAAGGCACATTTTTTAAACTTTTGGTTATTTACAAAATACAAACAGCCTGGAGTATAGAATTAATGATTAGGGTTACTGTTTGAGTCATTAAAAATCCAGGGTTTCAAATCATTCCATTCATGGCTGATGCAGCCAAATCATACAGACCCGAATTTGTAAACTTTGTGAGTATACTGGAACCGTAACCAGAATGGGAAAACTGGCAGGTCAAAGTCCTGAACAGGAGACTCAGAATGGGCAGTGAGCCTTTTCAGAAGCCTGATCCAGAGACTGTATCATTGCCAGGACTGTGTAGTGACACATACTCAAAACAGGGTGGTGAGCATCTCTTTGAGCTAGTCACCATTATTTCCAACTGTGCCATGCAAGAGACGTAGTTGCTATGTAACACTATGTAACACCTACACTGTCCTTGTTTCTGAGAGACTAAGTTTCTAAAAGAGTACTGACCTGTATCTTCTCCATCCTGGTTAATGTTCTGGTACACCCGCATTCTACAAATTCATCAGTCATGACTAACCAGGAAGAACGGGTGTAAAGCCCTGCAAAAACCTTAAATTCTTAGGGTAAATACATATCACAGTGAAAAATAATTTAAAATAGAAAGCCAAATCCTATTACAAGATTAATCAGAAGAGAGAAAATAAGTCAGAAGCATTTATTTACCCTGAATAAAAGTAAAAATTGCACTAAAAATAGTCTAAAAACAGTAAAATCATTAAAGATTATTATTGTATTTTAATGGTACCATGTCATCACAAAAGGAGTTAAGTTTTGACTCTGGTCCTATCAAAGTTGAACAGAATCAACCTTACTCTTTAAATGATCATGTGTTTACTATCTTTAGAAGGAAGGGCTTAACATCAAGAATTGGATTGCCCTTTTCCACCAACCTCTAAACCGCTCCTGGAATCACTGTGGATTCAGTCCAATCTCCTTCATATTCAGTATGTTTCTTAAATTTCTATTATCATGTGATGCTTGAGATGAGACCCTTCACTTTAAAACTAAGAAAACAGAACTATGTTTATGAAAGTTAATCAATCAAGGTTTTCTGGAAACTCTTTAGCCAATTAGATATCCCATTTATGAACATTCTAAGCCCCCCCCTCAAATATTACTATTAAAAGAATTGGAGAATAGATGAATATATATGTGATAAATATGCAATGTAATTGCTTTATAACATATATATTCATCTATTCTCCAGTTCTAAGTAATAGTCCTGATGAGGTGCTATAGGATAAGCACTGGACTACTAATCACAGGGTTGGTGGTTCAAACCCCCAGCTGCTCCTCAGAAACTCTATACAGGGTTACTAAGAGTCTGAACTAATCTGACGGCACTACCAATAGGCGTAAGGGGATTCACTGTAAATTTTTCTTATTGAAAGCTTTTATGATAAAATGTATAAAAAGGGGGCGCGGGTTAAGACTAATTTACCAGTTTACTTAAATATTACACACAAGTTGACTATTTACAAGGGGGCTTCAAATAGTTTGTGCAAAATGGAATGAAAAGATAATGAAACTTTTGTATGAACTTTTGAATACCCCTTGTTATTAGCAATTGTGTAAAAGCTCGTTCACATGTAATATACAGCAAAAATATCAATCTTTTCAAGTTAAAATTTTTTGCTTTCTGCATTTTTTTCCTTTCAATTGTTTTGGTTATAAAAACTTCTAAACAATAGAAGATCTCATGGTAATGACTGAAACGCTAAACCTTTAAGTACTGAACAATAAAGGATAGTATAGCTAACAGTGGCTTATTTGGGAAATGTGATAATTGACAGGCAGTATGCAACTTGGTTGATTAAAACCTTTATTTCTGAATAGCAGTGGAGCAAATGGAAAGCTAAAACTGTTTTAAAGCATTTTTTAATTGATGCAGTTCAATTTTCCATCATACACATTCACTTTAAAACACAACTTACTTGTCAAAAAAGAAAAGTAGATAACGTGTAGTCATTTCCAAAACTTCCTAAATAACAGCTATTTCTGACTGTCAGCTCAGAGCTCCGTATAAAAAGAGCCATTTATATATGCCATATTTCAGAAAATAGACTCTTCATCCATTATTTTTTTAAATTTCATTTAGTAGACTATATGGTAAGCTCGGTGACTCCAAATGATAAGCACTGGACTGTGAACCACAATGTGCGTGATTCGAGTCCGCCAGTTGCTTCTTAGAAGAAAGATGAGGCTTTCTGCTCTTGAAAAGATTTAATAGCCTTAGAAACCCCAAATGGAGTAAGTATGAGTCGGAACTGACTCCAAGGCACTTAAAATAATGAGACTAAGGAATTAAGAAGTGTGAAACAATACCAAACATTAAAATTTTATATACACTAAAAATTGTTGGTTAATGTGCTGGACTGCAAGGTCACTTTGAATCATAGGTTGGTGGTTGAAGCTTACCAGCCGCTCCTTGGAAACCCTTAAAGGGTCGCTCTGAGTTGGTACCTCGATGACACTTTACAACAAACTAAAATACTAGAATTAACTCAACTTCATTTAACATGTTTACTGACAATGAATGTTAAAGAATGTTTTTTCCCTACAGTTCTGATAGAAACACTTTACAATGCCTTGAAATTTAAATAACACTCCTTTTCATTTTTAAAATGTAAGATTACCAGAAGAGTCTGACTTGTAGGCTATGTCAGTTTTGAAGAGGTCTTCAGGGGAGTACCTCTTCTCAAAAGGTAAAGTATTAGTTTCCATACCTCACTGCTCCACCACACCCACCCCATTCACATACCAGAAACCATTAAAATGTTCTTAGGTTATCAGTTGGGGTTTAGAAGGCTATTTTATATTGAGATCTGTGTTGAAATTAAAGTTAATTTATATCCATGCCATTATGAATAAACTAAGAAAACTATCATGTAGGGGTTTTTTTAGTATAATAGGTAGTCATATTTTTATTGAATTCTGCAATCTACCACTACAATCCTTAAAAAGCTATTTTTAAAAAGCACATAGTATTTAAGTATCTTAAAAGAATTAAACTCCTAAAGACGATATATTTTTGCACCTTGTTTCAATAACACTATTTCTTAGGAACCCTCATCTTATGCAAGATGAAATAAAAAACAGCCGTGAACATGCAATCAATCAACTTTTAGGACTACATATTCATTACCAACCAGGCATGCTCTCATCTCAGAGACTTGTAAAATTTCTACTGGAATTCTGAAATTACCTGAAAAATCAATAATTTTCCTAACATACAGTAAGGATATTCTTAATTTTAAATTCTAATTGATTTTGTTGGTGTTGTTCAGTGCCAAGTAGGTACCAACTCTTACGTGACCCTGTATAGGGTTTCCAAGGAGCAGCTGGTAAGCTTGAACCACCGACCTTGTGGTTCAAACTGACCTTGCAATGTAGCACATTAATCTACAGTGCCACACCAGTATTCCTATAATCTATTTACTCATTTAAAAATCAACAAATCTTAGATGAATTTGAATTTCTGCATTATAAAATCTAATACTCACACGTTGCTGGTAAGTGCCATTGCCATCAAGTTAATTCCGACTCACAGTGACTTTATATAGGGTTTCCAAGGAGTGACTGGTGGGTTTAAACTGCCAACTTTGCAGTTAGCAGTCCAGTACTTAACAGCACACCAGGACCCCACATAGTACTTTTTTTTTTTTTTTTTAATGTTTTATTGTGAATTATATGATAGTTTACATGGGGGAAGTTTAGTTTTGTGTGTGTGAGTGGTATATTTTGATTTTTTCCA
>NW_006408664.1:1253857-1263149 GCF_000296735.1 Chrysochloris asiatica | reverse complement strand
GGCCCACAGTCCCTTTCCCTCTCTGGGTCCAAAGTCCCCAGTCACTTCATCACTCCTTGTCATCATCTCTGCCTCCATCTCAGGCATCTGTTTCTCTGGGCAGGGTCCCAGAGGTCTCCGCTCCTATCCTGGAGATTTAATCACTCCCTTCCTTGTTACAGAACTTCTACCTTTGCATTTCCAACCCTCATAGTCTGTCCTGATAAGCATTATTCACTACAGTATCACAAGCTACCCATCTGTATCTCCTTTCATCAGCTCCGCCCAGACAGATTGAATAGTACCTACTGGAGATTCTGCCTTCTGCCATGCTCCCTAGCACTAGGTTCCCTCTTGAAAGCTTGTAAGCTAGTCACTTCTTGCCTTTGTAGCCAACCCCCCTCCCAATTTGAGTATCCAATGTCCAAGCTGCCCTTCTCTGTCCACTGTGTGTTGGGGTGTGTGTGAATGTTTGTTGCTGTGAGGATTTGTTCCCTCTTTTGAGTCGCTACTCCATAGGTATAGGTCAAGTTCATCAGACTATTAGCTCACTTCCCCACCCCCCTCCTTCTTTCCTCTCCTGGTTGAGCTCCGATCGCCCAGTCATCCGGTCCAGGTCACGTGGGTATCATTTGCAAGTGTGGGCGCTCCGGTGCATTATGTCCTCTTTTCCGGTTAGCCGGTAGCTCCACTCTCCTCTTCGAGTCCTCCGTGGCCACGCCACTGACTCTGGGCCCAAGAGTCCTCAGGTCTCTTCACACTGCTCGCCAACCGGGTCCCCAACTGGGTCCACAGAAGTGCACTGAGCACTTGCCGCTTCATTGCTGCTTTTACCCTACTTCCCCCCATCAGTGATGTGTGTGGTCACCAATCAGAGCGTGCATTTCCGTTGAGTCTTAGTCTTGGAATCCACATAGTACTTTTAAACAACTCACTGCATATCCATCTACCTACATAAGCTGATAATACAAGGGGGGTTCAAAAGTTCTTGGGGGAAAAAATCCATTATCTTTCAATCCCATTTTCTACTTTTTGAAGCCTTCTCAAATTTCATTTAAAAGTTATGGTATATTCCTAGAATGAGTCAAAAAAGACTAATCATGAATAATCCTTTCCCCAAAACAATACAAACACACTTTTTCTGAAAATACTATTGGACGTTATTATCTATATATATTTAATTTTTATTCAACTTTTCCTTCACGATTCCTTTAGATAAAGGAATTTCATAGCTATTTTATGTCATAACTGTTTTAAGTTGAATCAACCTGGAATATGCTGTATTTCTCTAAGGGACTATTAAATTTCTAAAAGAAATTTTGTTAAGTGCCATCAAGTTGGTTCCAACCCATAGCGACTCTGTGTAGGGTTTCCAAGGAGCAGCTGGTGAGCTTGAACTACCGACCTTGAAGTTAAAACCAACTTTGCAGTCTAGCACATTAGCCCACAGCACCACCCCAGGACTACAAAAGAGTATTAGACATGATCATTTTTATATTGATTTGATTCATTTTATGATCTTTTTAAAGGTGTACATAATATAAACTTTCCAGAGGTGCCTAAATAAGCACCTGATCAACCAATGTCCGAATAAATCAATGCTATGATCCTAAGTATCCTATTTTCACCAAGGGAGTGATTCTAAAAGCATGGAGAAGATGGTGTGCCGAGGAGTGGGTTCTAACTCATAGTGACCCTGTATAGGGTTTCCGAGGCTGCTCATCTTTACAGGAGCAGGAAGCCTCATCTTTTTCCTGTGGACCAGTTTGTAGTCTCAAACTGCTGGCCTTGAGATTAGCAGCCCAACTCATAACTATTTCGCTACCAGAGCTCCTTGCTAAAAACAAAATCCCCATTACATAGTTTAAATAGTTTTCTATTCAATTATAGATCTAAATAAAATAACAATATCTACCTTCTACTTGGTATTATAGTAGGCATCTTTTTTTTCCCCTTTTTTAAAAAGCCTAAACAACTCTGTTATGGCACTATAGGATCAACACTGTACTATAAACCACCAGGTTGTCAGTTCAAAGCCACCAGCCACTCCTCAGAAACCCTATACAGGGTCACTATGAGTCGGAATCAACTCAACAGCATTTAACAAAACAACTATATGGGACATATATAGTGACATTTTAGATAAAGACACTGAGTCTCAAAAATGCTATACAACTTGCCCATTGTTGCACAGCTAACAAACAAGTAAGTGTGCAGAATTAAAACTGGGTTGACTCCAAACACATGATCACTGAACTGATCCTGAAATGCTGAGAAGTTGTGGACTTGTTTTAAAATCTGATTAAGCTACATACAAACCCTTTCTTTTGAGAACTGCAAACAGCAGTTTGGGATTGAGTTTTATAGGGTCCAGACCTCCTGAGACTTGAATCCATGATGCCCAGTGGCGCTGTGGGCTAATGCATCAGTCTGCAAAGTCGTCTGAACTGCAAGGTCGGTGGTTCAAGCTCACCAGCTGCTTCTTGGAAACCCTATACAGGGTCACTATGGGTTCAAATCAACTCAATGGCACTTAACAACAACATCCAACTATGTCCTGGTGTGGCACTGCGGGTTAATGTACTCAACTGCAGTGTTAATCAGTTTGAACCAGAAGGTTGGCGGTTCAAGTTAACCTGCTGCTATTTGGAAACCCTACACAGGGTCACTATGAGTTGAAACCGACTCAATAACACTAACAACAAATCCAACTATGCTACATATATAGCATATATTTACATAAGTAACCTAAATACCACTCTATTTGGAGAAAAAAAACCCACTTTTAAACTGTAAATAAGAAATTACTTTTAATGCGGTTTAGGAGAATTCTAAAAGTATTTCTGAATACATCTTCCTTTAAATTTTGCTTCTTGCAATGGAATCAGAACAAGACAGCAATTCTTAGCCATGTATTGGTAATACAACATGTTCTTGGGCAGTTGTATCCCAAACATTAAAGTCCTAAAATCAGTGAGTAACTTTATGTATTTTAATATATATATTAGAGCAAATTAAAAGTTACCCCTCTAAAACAAAGTAACTCTCAATGTAACCTAAAACGCTACCTTGAGTAGAAGAAAAAAGGATAGAACTTTGGCACTGAGGGTATACATGGCACATTCCCTATTGATCACCATCAATTCCATGATGGGATAGGGAGAGAAAAAAGAGGCAGGAACCACTGGCTTGCAATAAAAACAGAATCTTCCCTGCCTCCCCACAACACCCATAAAAATTAACCCAACAACACAAGATTAAATCCTAGACTCCCAATAAAACTTTGATAGCAAATTCCCCCATTATCTGTTATCAGCTGCAAAACACAACTCTATAGTTTTCTGCTAAAAAGAAATCTGTGAATTATTCATGGGGATAAAGAAAAAAGAAGCAGCTAATAGTGGCCATCTTTATTTTCCTTGATATTAATCTATTCCCTATAATCTTGAACAAATGGAGGTAGGAACATTAAACTTAGGAAGTACCTAAGTAAACAAATTCTCTGAAAAAAGTTAACAGGTGTCTAAAATAAAAACATTTGCTTTTTAAATAGACTATCTTAGACTAAGTACCTTCTCTTAAATTGTCCAAGAAACAAGAGAACCCTAAAATAGATATTCCCTGAAGACAATATACAACTGTCAATCAATTTTCACTAGAGTCCCAGAACCCATGTTCACTGAAGCCTACAGTCATTCTTTCTTCTAATTCTTCCCTTTCCCTCTAAACAATATTGTTCTTGTTGCCACTGAGTAAATTCTAACTTACAGCAACGCTGTAGGGCAGAGAACTGCCCACATAGGGTTTTCAAGGTTGTAATCTTTTACAGACGTATACTGTCACATCTCCAATGGAGCAGCTGGAGGGCTCAAATCACCCACCTTTCAGTCAGCAACTGAGTGCTTAACCAACTGCACCAACAGGGTTCCTTCAACATTATCTTATGTAAGAACTATCTGTCAAAGAGTATTTTCTTTCTACAGACATACCATAGTAGTTAGGGAGGAGCACATCGAAGCTTAGCTCCCCATAGCTCCAAAACTTACTGGTTATATGATCTTGTACACATAACTTATAGTTTCCTCATCTGCAGCAGTATTTATAAGATTGTTGTGATAAAATTAATGAGTAAATAACATAAGACTTATTGAACACCAAGCACATATTAAAGACTCAAAAAAGTTTGAGTTATTATTCCAGCTTTTCCATCAAACCAAGTTATTATTCTCCTAACTACCCTCAGTATTACAACAGAAAATCAAGTCAGAGGTAAATCAAAGGATTAAACATATTCAGAAACGTTGCCTTATTATCTTTTTACAAAGAGATACTAATTTGTTAATGCAGAATAGACACTATAATCAATTCTTTGTTATTATACAGAATTACTACATATACATGTATAAACCCAAACATTAATATGTATTGCTCTTTTGACTATCCTTTAAGTTTTCGATAGTGTCACATAATTTTATAATTAAATTCTTTTAGAGCTGAATACTTCAAAGACTTAATAGTTTTGAAATAAATTTTGCTATGATTACATAGAGAAATCTATTCAAAAAGTAGTTAACTTGAATCTACAGTACTTGTCCAAATATTACCATTGTACAAATTATTTTAAAAAGTTGTTTCTTACACATAGAATCTAAAATGCAAAGAAAAAAAGGAATCTGCATTGAAAAGAAATAGAAGCAACACTTGCTTCTATATGCTAAAAAATGTACGATAAAAGATTTTTTTCTTAAGCACTCTAGATATAAATATTAACTGTGAGCTGAGAACTTGTACGTTTCAATAATATAATCCAACAAGGTACACAAGAGGAGTTCTATAAATATATCCCCCATAATAATCATATGCAAAAATGATTTTTATCACAAATACTACCAAAACCCTCTCTGTAAAACATAAACTACAAACACATTTTAAAAGAAAGTTCTCAGTTATAACAATTAGAAAAGCAATAAATATCAACAAGGTGATTTGGTTTAAAAAAATTAAGGAAAGTTTAACATAAAATCGAAATACTGCAGTGGTGTTTTTTGAGGATGCAGTCTTGACTATCATAATACAAGTTACTAAACACTTTCAAAAAATAATAGTAAGACTTAATTCTAAATAATTCTAAGTCTTGATCTAGAGTTCTAAAACACAAAATTCGCAACAAATGAAAAGTAGATATGTAAAATAATGTTATAAAAATGATTTTATATAAAATGTACCACTTTGTAAATATATAAGGCTTAATATGAACATTTTTGGATTGTGAGTGTTATACACTATGATTTTTTGAGAAGTGGTCTCAAACCATTCAAAACTTCGCATTTCTAAAAAAGTTTTGACATTTTTTAAGTGAGCATGGTACAGAATGCAACTTAATGGGCACATGCCTATACTATTCCACTCAATAAAATTAAAATGTTTGAGCTCAGAAAATAATGCATCTTTTGAATGCCTAGTATCTATATTAATTCTATTTTGATATAAGTATTTTGTATGATAAACTAACTTTCAACAGAAGTTAATTCAAGTTTAAATACAAGACATAAAATAGATATATGGTGTCAAATAATTTGTCTGTATGCCAATTATACAGTCATAATTACTTTTTACATGAAAGTAAAAGTACTTTAATGTGAAAAATATTTTTGTAAAAGGTATTATTAATATACTAATACTTAATCCCCAAGTAGAATTTCCTAAATTGGTTCAATTTTACCCATTCCTTTGAAAAGTACACTATGTCACAATGTTTAAAAAAAAGGTCCATGAAATTGGTTGACATTAGTCACATAATTTAGGTATGGGCCCTTAAGTTGAAATCAAATCTACAGATACTTTATTTCTTTCATATACACAAACTAATAACTCAGATTTTCTGCAAGCCTTGGAAGAAATTTTATTTAACATAATGAGAGACTTCGCAACATATTTAAGACTATGTAGTGCTCTTCTGTTTCTTGTTCACCAACTGTTTTTATGACGATAACTCCGAGATCTGGAATGTGATCGAAAATGAGAATGTTTTGTTGTTTGTGCTTTACTTTCAGAATTGGTGTACCCTTTGGGAGATTTACATGGGGATCTTGCTATGGAGTCAGAATGTCTTCCATGTGATCTTGATTTTGTTCCTGAGCTAGTCTGCTTTTGAGGTGAGCTTGATTGTGATTTTCCTATTGACTTGGACCTTTTTGGTAAGGACTTGGACCTTGACCGTCCTCTAGAACCAGAATTTCTTCTTGGAGTTCTTGATTGCCTTGCTGAGGTAGACCGCCTTGGGAGTGATTTAGAACGAGATTTAGACTGGCTATAAGAAAATCGCCTGTGTCGAGACCTGCAAACATTCATAATGTTAGAGTATATATTTCATACAAAAACAGTAAACAGGTTATGCAAAAACATTTTCATAAAGTTAATAAAATGTTTTTACTAAATAAGTAAAAACAAATTATTCTAATTTTTATGCACGCTTTTGATTCAAGTATAAGTAGCAAGTTCATAATATTTGTTATATGACTAACAGATTTTTACTTTGCTAAATACAAGTCAATGGTTCAAGCTCACCAGGTGCTCCATGGAAACCCTATACAGGGCCACCATGGGTTTGAACCGACTGGACGGCACTTAACAATAACAACAACAAATATATCTTAAGGTATTGACCAATACTCAAGAAAATCCTGCATATTTACTCTGGTTGCATAACTCCTAAGAGGCGTGAAAATCTGAAAAGAAAAAAAGACAACAATTATTTAGAGTTTATATATATAAAATAATGCTTACGAAAAAACAGAAACCTAGATATAAGACATCTGAGTCCAATCATGAAAGAGTACCTCATATTGGGGACTAACCTTCCCTTAGAAAACAGCTAGCAAGAGAGAAAAAAGCTACATAAAATTGACAAAATACTGTTTTAAGGTATTAGAGAACAGCCAACAAAAGCAGAACTTGAGAGTTTACAAGCCTTGGCTCTTTTGGTAAGAGCATTTTCCAAGTGATAGAATGGGGAAATAGAGACCAAGCATAAAATGGACTTTAGGGGCAAAGTAACAATGAATACAGCCCTAAAATCCTGAAGTCACTGGCCATATTCTAAGCTATACATGCATATAAAAGCACTCCAAGAGGCAAGCAGAAAACTGCAGCTGAGAGATTTAAGAACTGAGCTGAAATTTTATTAACAACAAAGTGATGGGAAAATTGGCTGGCATTCAAACCCCCAAAAGGTGGAGGAGCCCCGGGTAATAACCCAGAATGGCCATATCCCAGGAGATTAAAGACCATGACAATAAATACAAAATGACCAAGTAAGACCAATTATGTTGTTGTTAAGTGCTATCAAGTGAGTTCCAACTCATAGCTAACTCTATAGGGTTTCCAAGGAACAGCTGGTGGGCTTGAATCACCGACCTTGCAGTTCACACCAACTTTGCAGTTCAGCGCATTATCCCACAGCACCATACCAGGATTCCTACCAGGAGTCCATAACAGTGCCTAAAACCAAGCCTTGAAAGTATCAAAATGATGTGCCTGTATGTAGCCTATTAGAAGAAAATAACTTTATTAGGAGAATAACAACACCCCAAACATCTAATATTTCTTATTCACAATGTCTAACATGCCCTCAAAATTAAGAGGCACATAAATAAAATAGACAAAATTTACTAAAATCCAGTGAAGAAGGAGAAAAACACAAAAGGAAACAGACGCGAAGTGATCTGGATATTGGAATTATCAGGCAAGAGTTTTAAAATTACCAATTAAAATGTTCAGCAAAACAAGAGGAAAAGATAAGCAAAACAGATGAAAAGATACAGATTTTCAACAGGAAATTGGAATCCACAAAAAAGAAAAAAATCAAAAGAACTGAAAATATACAAATATTTTCTGAAATTAAGAACTCACTGGATGGATTTAACAGCTGTCTGAATACAGTAGAAGGCAGAAATAATGAATGGAAAGACAGATCATTATAAAATATCTCACTGAAATACGAGAGAAAAATTTTTTTAAAGGAATTCAGGACTGAACATAAATGTTAAGTAGGATATAATCAGAAGGTCACAAGGAAATACTAAATGGGAGAGGAGAAATATTTGAAACATTAGAAATGGCCTAAGATTTTCCAAAATGGATGAAAGGCATCAACTCACAGTTTCAAGACCTCCAGCAAATCTCAGGCAGAACAAATATAAAGCAAGTTACACTAGGTCCATCATATCAAACTGCTGAAAACTAAAATAAAATTTGAACATCTGGAGACCTACCTGAGAATAAAAGACACATGATCTTCAAAGGACCAACAATATGGCTAACAACTGACTATGGTATTCACAAAAGATGGAATAACATCATTAAATAAGCAAAACAGAAAAGATCCATGACAACCTAGAATTCTATTTCCAGCAAAAATATCCTTCAGAATCATGATTGTAAAACAATGATGTTTTCAGGTAAAAAAAAGCCTGAGAGAATTCATTGTCAGCAGACCTGTCTATAAGAAATCTAAAACAAATTCTTTAGGATGAAGAAAAATGATCCCAAATAGCAGCATGGACTAACAGGAAGGAATGAAGAACACTGGAAAGAATAAACGTATTGAATATGTTGAAAATCCACTTGGGAAAACTATGAATATTAAGTTTTATGTTGAATCAAGTAATCACTTTCTTTCTATGTCAAATGAAGCTAACAGTCAAGATACTTTCTTTGAGACTTTTGCTCTACAGCTATTTTCCTGTAACAAGAAAAAGTTAATCTTACTGCAAGAAAGAAAAAGTTAATCTCTATTAATTAGATCTATTCTGGAATTTAAAAGTCTTTTAGAAATTATTAAATTTCATTCATGTTATTTGCTGTTGTTGTTAAGTGCCATTGAGTTGATTCTGACCCATCACCAATTCATTTTACAGACAATTGTAAAATAAAATTGGGAAAGTATCTCTGAAATAAAAATCTAACAACAAAAACGAAAAACTCAATGTTATCTTTGGATTGAAAAAGCTGAGAGACAATTTTAGAACTATTCAGGAACACTTAGTGCTCTAAAATATATATTCATTGACATAAATTTAACAAAGATATATGGAATACCTATATAAGCTAGGGACTATTACTAAGTGCTGGCAATATCAAAATGAACTAGACAAAAACCCTTTGCCCCTTAAAGAGCTCAATCTAGTGATAGCAACAAACTAGCTTTTTATATACACCCACTGAAAGTGAAAATAAGGCCTCCTTTTAGTCCAAGGTAATACCATATATACCGTACTTGTTTACAAATAAATACCTGGATGCTTTATATATA
>NW_006408664.1:1248097-1253757 GCF_000296735.1 Chrysochloris asiatica | reverse complement strand
TTGTTAAGTGCCATCTAGTCAATTCCAACTCACAGTGACCCTGTGAGGGTTTCAGAGGAGCAGCCAGTGGGTATGAACTGCAGACCCTGTGGTTCAAATCGACCTTGCGGTCCTGTTGTTGTTAAGTGCCATCAAGTCGGTTCCAACCCATAACGACCCGGTATAGGGTTTCCGAGGAGCAGCTGGTGAGTTTGAACTGCTGACCTTGCGGTTCAAAGAGACTTTGCAGTCTAGCGTAAACCCACAGCACCACACCAGGACTCCTATATACATAGAATTTGTTCTTTATGAAAACCTTGTGAACTCTGTAATTTATACATTATTTATTATATAGTTTTATAATTAGGAAAACTGAGGTCAGAGAGGTTAATTTGTCTTATAACTAGTACAGAGTTTTGCAAGATCTGGTCCTAGCTATCCGATGCTCCGTGATGATTTAGAACAATTAATTTGTTGTTGTTAAGTACAGTGGAGTCAGTCTTGACTCACAGTGACCCTGTATAGGATTTCCAAGGAGAGGCTGGTGAGTTTGAATCACCAACCTTACAGTTTAAACCAACCTTGTGGTCTAGCAACAGACCAAAACAATTGACAGTCACTTTTTTTGTTTTCCTCCAGCCAGTATTATACTTTACTTTCACTTTATGTGAAGGCAGAAAATTATAAGAACATTTAGCTTTTCCAGATCATGCAAAAGAAAAACTGATTAATGGAAGAGCTTAAATTCTTAATCAAAAGGACAATTGTTTTTATTTGAAAACTAAGTCTTTTGGGCCTAGGCATATGATTACATCTACTATGATAGATTAAACTATTTTATATTAAACAGCCACATCAATAATACTAAACTACATTTTATATGTGTTGTTGTTATAAGTTGTCAAATCAGTTCTGATTCATAGAGACCCTTATATATTTCCAAGGCTTTAAATCTTTACAAGAGCAGAAAGTCTCTTCTTTCTCCCAAGGCATGGATGGTGGGTTCTAACCGTGGACCTTGTGGTTTGCAGTCCAGTGTTTATCCTATGGAGCCACTGTGCTCCCAGATTATATATATGTGGGTGTGCACACACATGTAAAGCTATTTTATATTGACTATTATCTAATCAGAAATATTGATTAATATGAATGTCCTGTGGAGCCAGAACATTGTAATCTATTACTGGTGCTATTTTCTTGTATTCAGGGCATTTAAATTGGTAAATATATATATATATATATATATTTTAAGTTCTTACTACATCATAAGTTCTATAAATACAATTTTAAAATTTGAGTGTAGAAACTAAACATCATAGTCTAAACCTCAAATAGCCAATCAATCAATAAAAAAAAAAAAAAGATTCGTCAGCAGCAGGACAAATTGGATTATTCTCCATTAAGATCACAGGGAAGACTACATTTTTATACTGTCAGAGAAAGTATAATAAAGAGAATTATGTCCCACAGTATGCTAGAGCTGCTTCTAAAAACGTCCTCACTGTCATGGATTGAATTATGTCCCCTGAAATCCATGTCTACTTGGCTAGGTCATAATTCTCAGTGGTTTGGCAGTTACATAATGATGTAATCACACTCATGATGTGATCTGATGTGATCAGTCCTGATCCAATGCAATTATTCTGGGTGTTGTAAATCCTTACATATATGATGTCAGTGCCAACATCACAGAGTGGGGTTTAAAACACAGCCCTAATCTGATGTAATTATATTATGTGTTATAAATCCTCAATTCTAAGATGTTAATGCCACCACTTGTCTGTCAGTTTGTGGTAATGTGGTGGCTTGTGTGTTGCTGTGATGCTGGAAACTATGCTACTGGCATTTTTAAATACTAGCAGGGTCACTCATGGTAGACAGGTTTCAGCTGAGCTTCTAAACTAAGACAGACTAGGAAAGAGAGGCAGACTACTTCTGAATGGTTAGCCACTGGACCTTATGAATAGCTGTGTAACAGTATCAGATACAGTACCAGAAGATGAAAACATTATGAACAGCATCACAATATTTTCAGATACAGTGCTGGACATGAATGGAGCAAAGCTCTCAGGACTGTCATTTGCTGATGGGGCACAACTCAACACGAGGAGAAATAGCTGCAAATATCCATTAATAATCAGAATGTACAAATGTATGAAGCATGAATCTAATAAAATCGGAAGTTGTCAAAAATGAAATAGAACACATTTGGTAACCTATGCATTTGTAAGCTGAAATGGACTGGTACTTGTCATTCTGAATCTTGCAATCATATAGTTTACTATGCCTGGAATGACTAACTGAAGAGGAATGGCATCACATTCATCATCAAAAGGAACATATCAAGAACTATCTGGAAGTACAATGCAGTCTGCGAGAGCACAGTGTTCATATGCCTACAAGGAAGACCAATTAATATTATTCAAATTTATGTTAAAACTAGGATGATGAACTTGAAGAATTCTACCAACTTCTTCAGTCTGAAACAGATTAAACATTCAATCAAGATAGATTGGTAATTACTGGAAACTGGAATGCAAATGTTGGAAACAAAGAAGGGTCAGTAGTTGGAAAATATGTCCTTGGTGAGATAAATGATACGGGAGATCACAAGATAAGAATTTTGAAAATCCAATTAACTTATTCACTGCAAATACCATTTTCAACATAAAAGATGACTATACATATGGGCCTCACCAGATGGAATACACATGTAATCAAATTGACTACATCTGTGGGAAGAGATGGTGGAAAAGCTCAATATTATCAGTCAAAACAAAGTCAGGAGCATTCTGTGGAATAGAACATCAATTACTCATATGCAAGATCAGACTGAGGCTGAAAAAAATTTAAACAAGTCCAAAAGAGATAAACCTTACCTACAACATATCCTACCTTAATTTAGAGATAATCCCAAGAACAGATTTGATGCATTAGACACCAATGACAGAAGAACAGAAGAGTTGTGGGATGACATCAAGAGTATACAGGAAGAAACAAAAAGGTAATTAAAAAGACAGAAGAGAAAGAAAAGACCAAAAGGGATGTCAGAAGAGACTCTGAAACTTGCTTTTCAGCATATTGATGCTAAAACAAATGGAAGAAATGAGGAGATAAGGGTTGAACAGGAAATTTAAAAGGCTAGCATGAGAAGACAAAGTACTATAGAATTGTGCAAAGACCTAGAGTTAGAAAACCAAAAGGGAACAAAACAATCAGCATTTCTCCTGCTGAAAGAACTGAAAACAAAAAACAGAAGCACCAACTTGTAATGCTGAAGGATTTTATGAGCAAAATATTGGATGCAGAAAGCATCAAAAAAAGATGGAATGAGTATAGAGTCACTGTACTAAAAAGAAATGGTCCATATTCAACTATTTTAAGAGGTAACATATGATCAAGAACCAAAGGTACTAAAGGAAGAAGTCTAAGATGCACTGAAGGCATTGGCAAAGAACAAGGCTCTGTGAATTGACGGAATAAAAACTGAACTCTTTCAACAAACTGATGGGACATTGGAGGCACTAACTCATCTATGCCACGAAATTTGGAAGATAGTTACTTGGCCAACTGATTGAAAGAGATCATTTGTGCCCATTCCAAAGAGAAGTGACCCAATGGAATGTGAAAATTATAGGACAAGATCATTAACATCACATTCAAGTAAAATTTTGCTGAAGATAATTCAAAAACTGCTGCAACAGTACATAGACAGGGAACTTCCAAAGGTTGAGTCCAGATTCAGAAGACATCATGGAATGAGGGTGATTTCAGATAAATTTTGGCTGAATGCAGCAAATCTCACAAAGATTTATTGACAACACAATGGCTTTTGACTGTGTGGGTTATGACAAACTTTGGATAATGATGCCAAGAATGGGTATTCCAGAACACTTATCTGTGCTCATAATGAAACTGTACATAAACCAACAAGCAGTTGTCTGAACAGAAAAAGGAAATATAGAATGGTCTAAAATCAGGAAAAGTGTGTGCCAAGGTTGTATTCTTTCATCATACTGATTCAATTTATATGCTGAGTAAATAATCCGAAAACCTAGATTATAGGAAGAAGAACATGGCATCAGGATTGGAGGAAGACTTGTTAACAACCTGTGATATGCAGATCATACAACCTTGCTTGCTGAAAGCGAAGAGGGTTTGACATACTTACGCACGAAGATCAAAGATCACAGCCTTCGGTATGGGTTGCATCTCAATGTAAACAAAATGAAAATCCTCATAACTGTACCAACAAGAAACATAATGACAAATAGAGAAAAGATTGAAATTTTCAAAGTCTTCATTCCACTCCAATCAACCATCAACACACATGGAAGCAGCAATCAAGAAATCAAACAGCCTACTGAATTAGGCCCATCTGATGCACAAGAACTCTTTAAAGTGTTCAAGAGTGAAGATGATAGTTTGGGACTCAGATGCACCTGACTCAAACCCTGGTATTTTCAATAGCCTCAAATTCTTATGAAAGTTGGACAATAAATACGGAAGACTGTAAAAGAATTAATGCATTTGCATTTTGGTGTTGGAGAAAAATATTAAAAGTCCTATGCCCAAAGGATGAGATATCTAGGAATAAATGTAACCAGAGAAACAAAGGACTTATACAAAGAAAACTACAAAAGACTATGACTAGAAACCAAAAGACACCTACAAAAATGGAAGAATGTAGCATGCTCCTGGATAAGAAGATTTAACATTGTGAAAATGTCAATACTGTCCAAAGCAATTTACACATATAATGCAATCCCAATCCAGAGTCCAACAAGCTTCTTCAAAGAGATGGAAAAAACAATTACAAACTTAATATGAAAATGAAAGACCCAGGATAAGCAAAGCACTGCTTAAGAAGAAGAATAAGGTTGGAGTCCTCTCACTCCCTGAATTCAAAATTTACTACACGACTACAGTGGTAAAAACACTTTGGTACTGGTACAATGAAAGATACATAGATCAATGGAACAGAATTAAGAATCAAGAAATTAACCCACCTACATACAGCCAAATGATTTTTGACAGAATACCTAAATATATCGTATGGGGAGGTGATAGTCTCCTTCAACAGATGGTGCTGGAAAAACTGCAAAGTGATATGCAAAAGACTGAAACAAGACCTTCACCTCACGCCTTATATAAAAACCAACTCAACATGGATTATGAATCCCAGAATTATGAAGGCCATAAATGAAAAAATAGGGACAAATATGAGGGCATTAATTCAGGGACTACACAGACTACCAAACATTTTGAAAACCACACAAGTAGAAAAATAGATGCGTGGGGCATACTAAAAATTAAAAACTTATATACATCAAAAAAGACTTCATCAGAAGAGTACAAAGGGAACCCACAGAATTGGAAAAAATCTTTTAGAATGATGACACATCAGACAAGAGACTCATTTCTAAAATATATAGGAAATTACAACACCTCTACAAGAAAAAGACAAATAACGCAATTAAAAAATGGGTGCAGGACATGAACAGACCAAGGAAGAGATCCAGGCAGACAAAAAACATATGAAGATATGTTCATGATCACTAGCCATTGTTGTTGTTGTCAGGTGTCATCGGTACCGACTCATAGCAACAGCAGAACGAAACAATGTCTCATCCTGGGCCAACCTCACTACCGCTACCACACTTGAGTCCATCAATGCTGCC
>NW_006408664.1:1241875-1243242 GCF_000296735.1 Chrysochloris asiatica | reverse complement strand
CTCCCATGTAAACTATCACATAATTCACAATAAAATATTTAAAATTTAAAAAAAAAAAAAAAAAGTCCTATGGACTGCCAAAAGAACAAATAAACATGTGTTGGCAGAAATACATCCAGAATGCTCCTTAGTAGCCAAGATGGTGAAACTTCATCTCTTGTCCCTCAGACATGTTATCAAGAGAGACCAGTCCCTGGAAAAGGACATCATGCTCGGTAAATGGAGGGTTAATGAAAAAGAGAAAGACATCCAACAAGATGGATTGGGACAGTGGCAGCAGCAATGGACTCAAGCATAACAACAATTGTGAGTGTTTCGTTCTGTTGTGCATTGTTGTTGTTGTTGTTAATTGCCGTCGAGTTGGTTTCGACCCATAGCGACCCCGAATAGGGTTTCCAAGGCTATAAATCTTTACGGGAGCAGATCGCCTCATCTTTCTCCCGCGGAGCAGCTGGTAGTTTCGAACTGCTGACCTTCCAGTTCGCAGCCCGATTCATAACCACTACGCTACTAGAGCTCCTTTCTGTTGTGCACAGGGTCACTAAATTAGAAACAACTCGACAGCGCCTAACAACAACAACAACAGATAACTAAGGCACTCACCAATCCTGGTAATAGCCCAATCCTAACCTGAGTTCTCTTCCTTTTGAGTTATGCCCCATCAGCAAATGAAGGTCCCGTGAGCTTTACTCCATTCACATCATCACGGTCAACTTGACTTTGAAGAGGCAGCTCTTCCACAGTTGCATTTTGAGTGCCTTCCAACCTGAGGGGCTCATTTTCCGGCACTATATCTGACAGTGTTTCTCTGCTATTCATAAGGTTTACAGTGACTAAAATACTCGGAAGTAGTTCGTCATTCCTTCTTACTAGCCTATCTTCATCTGGAATCTCATCTGAAACCTGTCCACCATGGGGGACCCTGCTGGTATTTAGAGAAACAGCTGTAAACATCCATTAATAATCGGAACTTGGAATGTACGAAGTATGAATCTAGGAAAATTAGAAATTGTCAAAAATGTAATGGAATGCATAAACATCAATATCTTAGGCATTAGTGACCTGAAATGGACTGGTATTGGCCATTTTGAATCTGACAACCACATGGTTTACTATGATGGGAAAGACAAATTGAAGAGCAATGGTGTTGCAATCACTGTCAAAAAGAACATATCCAGATCAGTCATGAGATACAATGCTGTCTGTGATAGGATAACATCCATGAGCCTACAGGGAACACCAGTTAATACTACTATTATTCAAATTTACACACCAACCACTAAAGCCAGTGAGGATGAAATAGAAGAATTCTACCAACTTCTTCAATCTGAAATTGATCAAATATGCAATAAAGATGTATGGATAAT
>NW_006408664.1:1216043-1240211 GCF_000296735.1 Chrysochloris asiatica | reverse complement strand
ATTTACTGATGAAGAACAAAGAACCACAACCTTCGGTATGGATTACATCTCAATGTAAAGAAAACAAAAATCCTCACCATTGGACCAATAAACAACATTCTTATCAATGGAGAAAAGATTGAAGTTGTCAAGGACTTCATTCTTTGTGAATCAACTATCAACACTCATGGAAGCAGCAGTCAAGAAATCAAACAATGCATTGCACTAGGCAAATCTTCTGCACAAGACATTTTTAAAGTGTTGAAGAGCAAAGATGTCAGCTTGAGGACTAAGGTGCGCCTGACCTAAGTATGGTATTTTCAATAACCTCATATGCATGCGAAAGCTGGACAGTGAGTAAGGCAGACCATAGAAGAATTGATGCTTTTGAGTTATGGTGTTGGAGAATATTGGAAGTGCCATGGGCTGCCAAAAGAAACAACAGATCTGTGTTGGAAGAGTGCAGCCAGAGTGTTCCTTGGAGGTCAGGATGGCCAAACTTCATCTCTCATATTTCGGATATATTATCAGGAGGGACCAGTCCCTGGAGAAGGATATCATGTTTGGTAAGGTGGAGTGTCAGGGACAAAGAGAAAGATCCCCAGCGAGATGGATTGACAAAGTGGCAGCATCAATAGGCTCACGCATGGCAACAATTGTGAGGTTTGCCCAGGACCAGGCGGTGTTCCGTTCTGTTTTGCATAGGGTCACTATGAGTCAGTACAGATTCGATGCCAGCTAACAACAACAACCTGGGTTCTCTGTGGTATTAACAGGACCTTAACACTTCCACCCACCTTCATGCTTCTCCAAGGACCAGCCAAAACCAAAGCATTTTGATTCATATCAAATAAGAGTTACTGATCTGACACATAATACTGTTGGCTCTGACACTCGAAGATTTTTAGCTATCATGATTCTTGAATATTAAAAATCATAGACCATGTATGTGATTCTGTCGTCTACCTTTCTCCCACTTGGCTGGAGGGATGGGAGCTAAGCTACTTTACTATCTTGCTTTCAATTAGGGATTTAGAGAAAATATAGTGGACTTTTTCATGTCTAGGGTCTGGGAGTAGAGGAATGGAAGGCTGGTGTTGAGTGAAGGAAAGCAGCCCTAGTGATCAACTTTGACAAAAGTTATGTTGACCTATCTAGTTTATATATACTACAACTTTTCCAAGACAACTTTTCCATTTACTCCAGATAGTTAGGGTAATGCTGTAAGTGCTCACTATTCTTTAAAAAAATATTTTTTCTTAAAATCCTACATGCCTATGAAAAAATCACAACATTAAAATTCAAAATAACTACTTTGAATATTTAAGATTTTAGATATACTACAATTTGTTACTATTTCAATAGCTCCAATAAGTATATGGAGTCCTGGTATGGAAGTGTGGGTTAATGCACTGAACTGCAAAGTTAGTTTGAACTGTGAGGTCGGTGGTTCAAGCTCACCAGCCTGCTCCTATACAGGGTTGCTATGATTCGGAACTGACTCAAAAGCGTTTAACAACAGTAAGTAAATAATTTACTATATTATTCTAATAGAAACAAACTCCTGATTAGCAAAATATTTGATTATTTACAAATGTCTTTCTCCCAAATTTCAATTATGTTCTTCCTACAATACTGTCATACTTGGAATTTATTTTTGACAATAATTTACCTTTTAAAAGCAAATTTACAGGAATTCTAGTCAGCCTATCACAAGTGACTGTATTATATTTCTTATGAATTTAGTCATGATCAGAACTTAAAAGAGTCTGAATTGTTAGATTCACTTAGGCAAAATTTTATTTATCTAAAATCCTACTTTGTTTGTAAAATATATTTTTGTTTTTATCATTTTGGTTAACGGTATCATGAAATAAAAACACTCGAACGTAACCAATTGAATCCAAGTTAAATAGCAATACATGATAGAAAATAACCTCTTCCTATAAAAGTTCATATTAAAATTATTTAGATGGCCTGTGTTTAAAGACCTTAAAATGTTCTTCGAATAAAGTAGAAAAAGTTGTCATCTGTACTCACTCTTTAAGACTATCAGACCGCCTCCTATTTCTTCCCCAGGAAGAACTTCTACTTCGAGTTCTCCTTTGGCTAGGACTTCTGGATCTTCTATGATCACTTGGAGAACAAGGGTGACGTTCTTTTGATTTCATTTGGCCTGGTGCTAGAATTGTGAAGAACAAGACATAACAAAATTCGTTATCTGAAATCCTCAACAGTAGTCATTCAACTAATATAACATTTTTAAAAAGAGTTTAAATCTGTCATTGCTGAAATTGTCATTGTGCTGAATAAACAACATTTAATGTTTAGTCACACTTACTTTTTCGATCACCTTGTGCAAACTGTATTTCAATTTGACGGCCACATACCCATTTTCTATTGAGGTTATAAAGAGCATCTTCAGCATCGCGAACATCTTCAAATATGATTTTCTGTTAAGGACACTTTAAACATCAGATATCAAGTAAAATATAATTTTTAAAGTATATGTGAAATTAAGCTAACTGGGAAAAAACAGCTGACAGCTCCAGTAAAATATGAAAAATTATTTCAATTTTTATTATGAAAGCATGACCCATTATGATTTAAAGACTAATTCTAAAAGAACAGACAAATGTGTGACTATACTTTTAATATATACATTAGTGTAGCTGCAAGCTACATGTATAATTTGACACACTATAAGAAATAATTCCAACACTGGCTAGCATTATAAAATAAACTGTTTAGAACTCACTCCCTTCTCTCAAATAAATGATGCATCAAGTTTTTCACCAAAAAATCAGCATGCAAACATCTTTATCCTAAATTTTGACTCTTTCACTAAAAGGTTTTGGTCATGACATTCATGAGAAATAATTATAAACAAAACAGTATAGACACAAGTGACGTAAAATATAATTTCAAAGCTGATTTAGTCGTTTGAATATATTTACCTTTGAACCTATCACTTTAAAAAAATCTTTTTGTTTTGCTACTTAGGATAAAAGTATAAAAGAAACAAAAGAGCACTCTGTAAATATTTAGAATTAGATATAGTTAAGCTTCCTTAACTACTTACATTATATTAGACCTCCTAACTATAGTGGGAATTAGGCATGCAAAAATTGTATTTCAGGAGGTTGTTCACTGGCTTAACTGAAAAAAAGAAAGAAAGAAAAAACTCAAGAAATATAAAATGAGATTTTCACTATTACTTCAATGTCACTTGATCTTGAACCTTGACCTTTACTCTTTTAGGCTTGGTAAGACGGACTTTATATGAGATGTGGTGGTGGGTTGTGTGCCATGGAGTCGGTTCCGACTCATAATGATCCTGTACAGGGTTTCCAAGGCTGTAAATTTTTATGGGAGCAGAAAGCCTCATCTTTCTCCCACGGAACAGCTGGTAGTTTTAAACTGCTGACCTTGAGGTTCGCAGCCCGATTCGTAACCACTATGCTACCAGAGCTCCTTTTGTAAGAGATGTAGACACGGCAAAATCAGACTTGGCTTTGACTCTGGAACTTTGAATATATGTAGGAAAGCCAAAATCTCAACCTGGTCTTAATTTTATCTTTTGCTTGATAAAGACTTACCCTCTTCCAGATCTTTATATCTACGTCTACCCTCCTTTTTCATTCCTTGATGCTTGAAATTTAGGTGCCTTTTTCTCGCCTGTTTGGTTTACACTTGGATTGTAACTAACAGGTTGGTTCAAGCAGGGGGGTACTTGCCATGTACCGTTCACTGTTTTAGATTTTCTGAGATAAATTAACTTAATTAGGCAATATTAATTTCATAACATGTTGCTGAAAACGTGTATACATATGTACATGATATATGTAGATATTCATATACACACAGTAAAATAAAGGATATTGAACATAAGCAAATCCTCTTGGGCGGCGAGTGTAGAAGTCAAGTGGAATGTAAACGTCTACTATAGGGCCATATCGACCAAATTCACGACGTAAGTCCTCAGGCCTGACGTATTTTAGAAATAAAACAAAGAAATATGAACAGCTCGATTAAAATATCCTGCCTATAGAAATCCAGTTGATACTTCCAAAACAAAGTACAGTATCCAGACCAGCATTACCCAAAATTGTTTCTAATGAGAATCACCTGAGATTTTAAAAGACCCAAACAAAAAGCATATTTTTATGCTCCTTACAGAGCTGATTTAGGAGGGCTTGATTGGGGACTAGAAATACTTGTATGTTTAGAAGGATTCCAAGTGATTGTTTAGTGAAATTCAGTGAAAATTCAAGTACTTCCATCTCTAGAAGTTATTATTACAAGACTTTTCAATTGTCAACAAGAGTTAGAATTATTCACTGCGTCATTAAAAACACATTAATTTGCTTCACTATAATTTTCATGTTTATTCCAATTTTGTTCTCAAACGGCAAAAGTTAAATTTAATAAATAAAATAGACTTCTAAAGAAGTTCTAAAACTATCTCTCAGGCTTTTAAAAACAATGAACTCTTCATTATTAAATAAATATAAAGCAAGATAACCATTGTACTCTTAAATTTGAAAAGTATTTTTAAGACTGTGTCCTTCTACTGTAATAAGTATTAAAGAGAAGATACCAAAGACATGCATGACATGATATTTGTCTTCATGGAACTACAATTTAACTGAAGAAACAAAACATGTAACAGTAATGTTATTGTTAAGTACCGTTGAGTCGGCTCTGACCCATAGCAACCCTGTATAGGGTTTCCAAGGAGCAGCTGGTGAGCCTGAACAGCCGATCTTGTGGTTCAAACCAACTGCAGTCCAGCACATTAACCCCCAGTGTCACATTAGGACTCCATTAACAGTAATAGATGACAGTTATATCCCATTTACATTCCAGGCACTATTCTAAAATCAGTAATTTCTCACAACCACCCTACAATTGTTTGTAAGTGAAAACACAGACTAATAAAACTCACATAGTCACTGAATCAGTAGGTGACACAGGTGGAATCAAATTCCCAGTCTGACACTGCTGGTGGTGGCTGGGTATCGCAGAGCAGGTTCCAACTCAAAGTGACCCTGTATAAGGTTTCTGAGGCTGTAAATCTTTACAGGAGCCAAAAGCCTCATCTTTCTTTCTCCCATGGAGCGGATGATGGATTCAAACTGCTGACCTTGTGTTTAGCAGCCCAGGCCAGCTCATAATACACTTACTGCCTGCCTGTGGTTTTTAGCCACTATTATCCCACCAAAAGAACAAAAAGAGTACCTCATAATTAACCTTATGTAGAGTAGGAAGTACTCTTTGTTATCAAGTACTTTTCATAGATACTAGAGATCCCTATCACTATTACGGATGTAGCATCAAGTTACAAATATCAAATGTGGCTTGGGGAACAAAAAGAGTACTTCATAATATACTCATAAAAACGATTCAAAGATAATCGCCAAGCCTAGACAAATGGAAGGAAGATGGTGTCAGTAACAAAAAAAAAAAAAAAGTTGGAACAGAAAGTTAGGTTAAAGAGAGTTAAAAAAAGAACAAAAAACCCATTATGGTTTAGAAATGTCCAGTTTGAGGTGATGGTAGAACATTTGAAAGTAAAGCTTTGTTGTTGTTGCTGTTAGTGTCATCAAGTTGTTTCTGACTCATAACAACCCTGTATAGGGTTTCTGAGGAGCAACTAGTGCATTTTAACTGCTGACTTTGCAGTTCAAATCAACCTTGCAGTACAGTGATTATCCTACAAAGCCACACCAGAACTCCAAAGCAAGGCGAAAGATGTCTATTTAAAGAGTCATCACATAAAGATTAAAGATTCAACTAATACTGAGTATGTATCCACTATACTCCAGACCCAATCAATATTATAAGGAGCCCCATTGGCACTGTAGGATAAGCACGGAGATGCAAACTACAAGGTTGACAGTTAAAATCCACTAGCTGCTTTGCAGGAAAAAGAAGAAGCTTTCTGTTCCTGTAAAGATTTACAGCCTCACTATGAGTCAGAATCAACTCGATGGCAGTAGGTTTTGGGTTTGATCCATATTGTACCATAACTTATTTCATTTTAAAGTGTTTAATTATCTGCCTTCTCTGATAAGATTATATTACCTTTGGAGACTTTTTCACAGAGTCATTCAACAAACTTTTGCTGAGTACCAACCAATTACGTACCAGGCTCTAGGATTATTGTGGAGAACATGATAAATACAACTTTTACTCCCACAGTATGGTATGGGGCAAAGATTCACAACAATTCCTAGCTGAAATATTCCACGAAGAAAAATTATAGAAACAGACACCCTAGCCTCTTGCATGAATCCTGAACCTGATTAATTAGTTCTTTCCATGGTGACACCCAGTTTTGCTTAACTTGTTAGGGTTTCCTAGGCAATTCTAAGACTCAGGATTGAGAATAACTGCTAAAGTGGTTGTCTTCATTGGTGTATCTCAGTACCTAGCATAGTTGCTTTGCACACTGTTGGTGCTTGATACCTATTTGATTCATATAGTTTTTTCATGTTCCTTCTCAGTCAATTGCTTTCCCCTATAGAGGCAACCAATGGTCTGATGTCTTTTATTTTTTAATAAAACAACACAGACTGGTAGTCTCTACTTTAGGATTTCATGTAATTTGGAATGATACACCACTAGGGCAAGTCAAAAAGTATTGCTATACGCTCACAGAAATTTTTATTAAACAAAAACATAAAAATATGAAGTTATTGTTTCTCAACACTTTGTCTGTATAGATTTATATATACACTTCTGACGGTGGTATTTCAATCTCTCTAATCCTTCCCTGAAGTATGCTGTACTTTTCGGTTTATACCACAAAACAGCAGTTTGGCAACCTCAAGTGACTCAAATCTTTTTATTTTAAAATGTTTAATTGGGGGAACACAAAGAAGTCTGAAAGAACAAGATCAGGACTGGATGGTAGATGAGGTTAGGTTTCCCAAAGGAATTCTTATAAGCTAGTTGACTAGTCGTGAAGAATGAGTAGATACACTGTCGTGATGGAGAACAAAATTCCTTGATGCAACACTTTCCTGGAGGATGCAATTTTCTATTTTCTTAAAATTTCTGCATAATAAGCTCCCATGATCATCCTGTATCCTTCAAATCTATCAAGATCAGCCCTCTTGAATCCCCAGGAATAAGTGCCATAACCTTTTGAGTTGGCCTCTCCATCCTGAATTTAACTGGCCCAGGATATCCCTCAGAAGCCACTGTTTTGATTGAACATTTTTTTAAGAAGGTACTTATCTAGACAAAAAGGAGCTCTGGTAGCATAGTGGTTATGAGTCAGGCTACTAACCTCACGGTCAACAGTTCAAAACTACCAGCCGTTCCACAGGAGAAAGATGAGGCTTTCTGATCCTGTAAAGATTTACAGCCTTGGAAACCCTATGCAGTGTCGCTATGAATTGGAACCCACTCCATGGCACACCACCATCTAGACAAAGGACTCCAGGTATGGCGCTCTAGGATCAGCACTGCACTGTGAATCACAAGGTTAGCAGTTCAAACCTACCAGCTGCTCCTCAGAAACCCTACACCGGGTCACTATGAGTCAGAACCAACTCGGCACTAAACACCACCAACAAATTGAGTCAAAGCAAATATATTGCTGAGAACTTATCTGCAGCCATCCACTGATTGTGAAGACATATTTAAACATGTTTTATTTGGGGGAAAAACAGTTCACATTGGAATTCTACTAGCAATATATTTTTACTTATCCCCATACTGTTTTGTATCTGACTTATTTCACCTAGCCTAATAATTTTGGGTCATACTGTTGCCAAATATTAGTAGTTCAAGTTCATTCCTTTTTATTGCTGAGTAGTATCCCGCTTGAATTTAGGGCTCATCTCAAGAACAGATCTGGAAACAAAGAGGAAATATCAGCAGTTGGAAAATAGGTCATGGTATTAGAAATGATGCTGGAGACCAGATGATAATTTTTTTTAAAAAAAGCTTTTATTGTGAAAGTTTACATGGCAGAACATTGGTTTTGCACCTAACCAGCTGTATTTTGTTTCACTGCAAAGATTACAATCCTATTCATGCACCATCAGTTAACAGGATTTGCCTCTATTCTCCTGCCCCCCCCCTTTTTTGATGTGCACAAAACACACAGAAATATATACTCGTTTAAACAACCAAAGAGCACCTTTTGCAAGTCAGCATCCTGCCCACTGGCACACAGTCATTCTCTTTCCATGGGTTTAGAGCCTTCAGCTTCTCTATCTCTCCATACCATCACCTCTGCTTCCATCTCTGGTGTCACTGTTTCTCTGGCCAGGATCCCACACTCCGCTCATGCTCTTTCCAGTTGATGGTCCTAGGGGGCCTCTGTTCCTGGAATAAAAGATTAACTACTCTCCCCTTTTTGTTACACATCTTCTACCTTTACAGTTGTCACAATCACCAATTAGTCTTAACAATTACTACTGAAGCAACAGAATCTATCCCCATTCCCTTTCACCAGACCCATCTAGACAAGATGAAAACTATTCAGTGGGGATTATACCCTCCCCCCTTTCTCTGAAACTACACACACTCTTGAAAATTTGTAAGCCAGCCACTTTGTGCTTTTAAGGCCTCCCCACTTTAGGTAGCCAATGTCTAAGTTGCCCATCCCTATCAATCCTGTGCACTGAGGGGATAGGCTTGATCCTTAAAGCAAAGACTCCTTCCCTCTCAGTTTGTATTTTGAGAAACTACATCCATAAGCAAAGATCAAGTTCATCAAATTGTAGCAATTTGTACTTGCTTCCTGTATCAAACTTCTTTATCATCCTCTGGTTGAGTTCTGATCAGCAAGCCATCCAAGCTAGGTCAAATGGGTACTATCTACAAGTTTAGGCATTCTGTGTGCCTCTTGCCACTTCAGATCAGCCTGCAGTTTTACTTTCAGCTCTAGGTCCCAGTGGCTAGATCAGTGTCCAAGGGGTCAGGAGTTTTCAAGTCTCCCTAAACTTCAGACCAACCAGCCCTTCCTCTTCTCTCTCTCATCTCAAGGTCAATGTGGGTCTTTGGAACATGGGTGAACTCAGCCCATGTCTTCATTATTGCCTTTCCCCCACACTTCCATTCCTAAGTGGACCAAGGCGGTCACCAGCAAGCTTACAAGCCTGCTCATGTGCTCCCTTTGGGTTTTAGTCTTGGAAGGGGGTTTAGTACCCTGGTGGGCAGACTTTTCTTGCCTTGATGGCTCCCAGATACACAGCTTGCTTGTTCTTGTAACAGCCAAACAGTCAACCTTTCCACCTCCCAACCCAAACCCCCCCTTTGCTGGTCTTTCTTTCAATAATAGCTTCTGTTCCTCTAGCAGCTTTTGGTTGGTTTGCATGTCCTTTCAAGTGGGAATGTCCCATCTAAGAAGATTCTGGATGGGTCTCAGGATTCCACCTAAGACCCCATACTCTACAAAGGCTTAAAAAGAAGCCTACTTTACAGGGCAAATTCTAGAATCCATTTTATGTATTCCAATCAGTTATAAGCTGAAGTTGGACTTATAAGCTTTCTATAATCATATTTCCCAATATTCCTTTCTATCTCACTTAAATGTCTATTTTACAGTAGTAGGCAAGGGAAACCAAAACCCGCAAGATAGTCAAGCCAGTTATCATTAGTTTCCCCTCTTTTACCCATTCAGACTATGCCTCGATCACTGTCTCGACCACTGTATCAGAGCCCTGTTGTTCCAACATTGAATATACATCACTAATTACTCTGCCACATTTAGCCCAAGCAAACCTAAGTGTTCCCCTTCCTTGTTCTTCTACCCCTCCCCCTTTTTGTGTATTGCCCTTCCTCTTCCTTGTACATAGCCCTATCACCAGAGCTATGATGTGTCTATACCCTAATCTGTGCCTTACTGTCCTCTTCCTCCCACCCCTAGTAGCCATCAAGTATTTTTTTATTTTAGTATGGAAAACTTTTCTTAAGCTTTTACAATAAAGTTCGTATGCAATATTTGTCCTTTTGTGATTGACTAATTTCACTCAGCATATTGTCCTCATGGTTCATTGGTGTTATAAGGTGGTTTGCAGATTCATTTTGCAGCTTCGTTATACTTCAAGGTAGCATAGTATTCCATTGTGTGAATGTACCAAAGTTTGTTTATCCATTCTTCCACTGGTGGGCACTTAGGCAGTCTCCATCTTTTCGCTATTGTGAATAGTTGTGCGATGAACATTGGTGTGCATATATGTACTAGTGTTATGACTTATATTTCTTGTGGACATATACTAAGTAGAGGAATTGCTGGATCATAAGGTATTACTATTTCCAACTTTCTGAGAAACCACCACTTCCAGAGTGGTTAAACCATTTTATAGTCCTACCAGCAATGTAGGAGTGTCCCAGTCTCTCCACACCCTCTCCAGCGTTTATTGCTCTCTGCTTTTTTGAACTTCATTATTATTGCTGGTGTGAGATGATATTTCATTGTTGTTTTGGTTTGCATCTCTCTAACGGCTAATGATCATGAACATTTCTTCATATATTTGTCGCCTGTCCGAATGTCTTCCTTGGTTAAGTGTCTGTTCATGTCCTTTGGTCATTTTTAAATTGGGTTATTTGTCTTTTTCTCATAGAGGTATTGTAGTTACCTACAGATTTTAGAGACTAGTCCTTTATTACATTATTGCAAAAAATGTTTTCCCATTCTGTGGGCTCCCTTTTACTCTCTTAATGAAACCTTTTGATGCACTTGAGTTCCTAATTTTTAGTATGTCCCAGTTATCTATTTTGTCTTCTTTGTTTGGCATAATAAAACTTTTCAAGATCAATAACATATATTGCAAATACCTTTTTTGAACAACATAAAAGATGATATAAACATGGACCTCACCAGCTGGAATACACAGAAATCAAACTGACTACATCTGTGGAGAGAGATGATGGAAAAGCTCCACATCAATAGCCAAAACAAGGCCAGGGGCAGACTGTGGAACAGACCATCAATTGCTTCAGGTTAAAGCTGAAGAAAATTAAAACAAGACCTTGGACACATTCCACCTGAACTTAGAAATCATCTTAAGAACAGATGTGATGCATAAGATACTAATGACAAAAGAACTGAAGAGTTGTAGGGCAACATCAAGAAAATCACACAGGGAGAAAGCAAAAGGTCATTAGGAAGACAAGAAAGAAGAAAAAACTTGAAAAGATAAGCAGACCAACCTAGAGCAGCTAGAGGAACAGAAAATACTTGAAAGAAAGACCAGCAGGGAAAAACAAAAAAAAAAACAGTAGTCTTACTGGCTACTAGAAGAACAAGCAAGCTGTTTGCTAAGGAGCCATCAAGGCAAGCAATCAAGTCCCTTCAGGACAAGACCCCTCCTAAGACTGAGACTCAAAGGGAATACACGGGCAGGCATGTAAGCTTGCTGGTGATCACGTTGGTCTACTGGTGAGAGGAGGTGGGGAAAAGGCAGCAATTAAGAGGTGGGCTGAGTCTGACCAAGTTACATAGATCCCTATCGACCTGGAATATGGTGAGACCTGGCTGGCCTGAAGTACAGTGAGACCTGGGGACTCCTGAGTCCATGGACAAGGACACAGCCACAGAGGGCTGGAGCTGAGAGTGAAGCATTCAGTTGATATGAAGTGAGGGGATATGCACAAGAGCACCCAAGCTTGCAGATAGTGCCCACTATCTAGCTTCAATGGCTGGATGTTCAGAACCCAACTAGAGAAAGGAAAGGAGGGAAAAAAAGATACGTGTATGTTTTCTTTTTTTTTTTTTTAAAGAACACAAGTATAAATCACTACAATCTGATGAACTTGACCTAGCTTAAAATACCCACCAAGAGGGAAAGAATCCTTATAGCAAGGATCATTCCCATCCTCTCTGTGCATAAGGTTGATAGGGATGGGCAACTCAGACATTAGCTACCTGGAATGGGGAGGGGCTGTAAAGGCATTAAGTGACTGGCTTGCAAGTTTTCAAGACGGTTTTTACATTCAGAGGGTGTGGGGGAAGGCAGAATCCCCACTAAGTGGTTTTCATGCTGTCTATACAGGTCTGCTTAAAGGAGAGGGGGACAAGACTATCATGATTCAATAGTGAATACTGGCTATCATAACTAACAGCAATTGTCACAACTGTAAAAGTACAAGTTTTGTAGCAAAAAGGGGTGCGTGGTTGATCTTACAGTCCCGGAGCAGAGGACCCTGAGACCATCAATGGAGAAGAGCAGGAATGGAGTGTGGGACCCTACCCAGAGAAGTGGGACGCCAGAGATGGAGGCAGAGATGATGACATGGAGAGACAGACTAGCTGAAGATTCTAGACTCATGGAGGGAGAGGGGACATGTGCTAGCGGCCAGGGGGCAGGGTATGCTCTTTGACTGTTTGAATGACCGTATATTCCTGAGTGTTTTGATGCACATCCAAAAAAAAAAAAGAGGGAATAGAAGCAAATACCGTTGAATGATGAAGCATGCAGGGGATAGTAATCACTGCAATGAAACAAACTGATGTTCCCCTATGTAAACTATCACTCAATTCACAACAAAAACTTAAAAAAAAAAAAAAAAAGACCAAAATGGATGTCAGAAGAGATTCTTGAAACTAGCTTTCCAGCACAGAGATGCTAAAGCTAAAGTAAAAGGAAGAAAAGTGGATGTAAAAGAGCTGAACAGAAAATTTCAAAGGGCAGAAAGAAGATAAACTCAAGTTTTATAACAAAATATGCCAAGATCAGGAGTTAGGAAACCAAAAAGGAAGAACATGATCAGCATTCCTCAAGCTGAAAGAACTGATGAATAGAACCCATTACCACCCAGAAAGAAGAGCCAGGAGTGGAGCATGTACCTTGGACTCAGATTCCCTGCACTGTGAAGTCTTAGCTCCAATGAAGAATGATGCCAAATGCATGGAGATTTCCACAGAATGCTGAGCCTACAGGAGATAAGGACCTTTCCCTGAAGCCAGTGCAAAAAGAGAAAGCCTTCCCCTGAAGAAAAAAATTCAAGCTTCAACTTGCAATACTGAAGGATTCTATGGGCAAAACACTGAATGATGCAGACAGCATCAAAAGAAGACGGAAGGTATATAGTCACCATACCAAAAAGAAAAGGTCGATGTTCAACCATTTCAAGAGGTAGCATATGATGAAGAGTCAATGGTATTGAAGGAAGAAGTTCAAGGTACACTGAAGGCACTAGCAAAGAACAAGGTTTCAGGAATTGATGAGATACAAATTGAAATATTTCAACAAACTGATGCAGCACTGGAGGCACTCCCTCATCTATGCCGAGAAATTTAGAAGATAGCTACCTGGCCAACTCATTGGAAGAAATTCATACTTGTGCCTATTCCAAAGAGAGGTGACCCAATGGGATGTGGAAATCATCAGATAATGTCAATAATATCACATGCAAGTAAAATTTTGCTAAAGATTATTCAAAAATGGCTGAAACAGTACATTGACAAGGAACTGCCAGAGGTTGAATGTACATTCACAGGAGGAAATGGAACAACGGATATCACTGTGGACTTCAAAAATGGATCTTTGAACCTACACCTATGGAAGCAGTAGCGCAAAAGAGGGAACAAGTCCTTAAAGCAAGAATCATTCCCACCCCCTCCACACACAGAGTAGACAGGGATGGGCAACTTGGACATTGGCTACCCAAAATGGGGGGTGGGGGGCTACAAAGGCAAGAAGTGACTGGCTTACAAGCTTTCAAGAGGGAACCTAGATCCAGAGGGCCTGGAGGAAGGTAGACTCTCCAGTGAGAAGTATTCAATCTGTCTAGGCAGAGCTAATGCAATGAAATGCAGACGGGTCTCTTGTGATACAATAGTGAATAATTGTTACCAGGACTGATTGTGAGGGTTGGAAATGTAAAAGTGGACATTTTATAGCAAGGAGGGGAGTGATTAACTTTTCAGTCTAGGAGCTGAGGTCCCTGGGACCATCAAGGGAGAAGAGCGGAGAGCAGGACCCTACCCAGAGAAGCAGTGATGCCTGAAATGGAGGCAGAGATGATGACGTGGAGCGATGGAGCAGCTGGAGACTTTAGATCCAGAGAGGGAGAGCGACTGTGTGCTGAAGACCTGGGGGGTATGGGGTAAGGGGTAAGGATTGCAGGGTATACCCTTTGGTTGGTTGATGATGCATGGAGGGGATTGTAACCATGGCATTGAGATGATATTCGATAGAATGAATGTAAAACTAATGTTCTCCCATGTAAACTATCACATAATTCACAATAAAACATTTAAGAAAATAAAAAAGAATGGATCTTTGAGAATACCAAAAAGATCTTTACCTGTGCTTTACTGATAAGAAAACTTCTGACTGTGTGGATCATGACAAGCTATGGATAACATTGCACAGACTGGGTATTCCAGAACACTTGATTGTGCTCATGAGGAACTTATACATATACCAAGAGGCAACTGTTTGAACAGAACAAGGGAATATGAATGATTTAAAATCAGGAAATGTATGCCTCAGGATTGTAGTCTTTCACTATACTGATTCAATCTGTATGCTAAGCAAATAATATCCAAGAAGATGGATTCTGTGAAGAATGTGGCATCAGTACTGGAGGAAGACTCATTAACAACCTGTGATATGCAGATCATAAAACTTTGCTTGCTGAAAAGCCAAGAGGACTTAAAATATGATCAAAGCCTTCAATATGAGTTGTTATCTCAATGCAAAGAAAACAAAAATCCTCACAACTGTACCAACAAATAATATCATGACAAATGGAGAAAATACTGATTGTCAAAGACTTCATTTTACTTGGATCCATTATCAACACTCATGGAAGCAGCACTCAAGAAATCAAACAATATATTGCATTAAGCAAATCTACTGCACAAGACCTCTGTAAAATTTTAAGAGCAAAGATGTCAGATTGTAGTCCTCAATAGCCTTATATACATGGGAAAGTTGAACAATGAATAAGGAAAACCATGGAAGAACAGATGCACTTGAGTTATAGTGTTGAAGAATATTAAAAGTACCAAAGACTACCAGAAGAACAAACAAATTGGTGTTGGAAGAAGTACAGCCAGAATGCTCCTTAGAAGCCAGGATGGTAAGACTTCATACCGTACACTTTGGACACATTATCAGGAGGGAGCAGTCCCTGGTTAAGGATATGTTTGGCAGAGTGAAGGGTTAGCAAAAAAAGAGAAGGACCCCCCCAATGAGATGGATTGGCAGGCAAAGTGTCAGCAGCAATGGGCTTAAGCATAACAATGATTGTGAGAACAGCACAACAACTGTGAGGACAGTATTGTGTTTCTTTGTGTTGTGCATAGGGTCCCTATGAGTCGGAACCAACCTGATGGCAAGTAACAACAGTATTCCTATCTCAGTTTTCTAGTGTTGCTACAACAGAAATAATACAACTGGGTAGCTTTAGCAAACAGAAATTTATTTTCTCAGTTTAGGAAGCTGGAAGTTCGAAATCAGAGTGTGGCCTCTAGGGGAAGGCTTTTAAATTGTGGGCTCTGAAGGAAGATCTCTTCTGAGCTTCTGCTTCCAGGCGCTTTTCATGTGTCTTGGTATCTCTCTTTCCTAGTTGGCTTGCTAGCTTGCTTTAATCTCTCAAAAAAGATTTGACTGGCTAAAGATATACCCTACAGTAGTCCTATTTCATTAACAAAGACAACCCATTTCTAAATGGGATTATAACCACAGGCAGCAAGATTAGGAGTTGCAACATATTTTGGGGGTCACAGATGTTAAATTCCTAACAGTTCTATGACGTAAATCTAACACAATTTGCTTATCCAGTCTCTGTTGATGGACATTTGGGTAGTTTCCAATTCTTGGCAATTATAAATAAAACTGGTATGAACTTTTTATATGTATTCATGTTAACATACATATAGATAGATAAATAGATATAGATATATAGTGCTATTTGGGGGGGGGGGGCCGATACCTAAGAGTGGAGAGTCAGGATGTGGTACTATAGAACAAGCCCTGAACTATAAGGTCAGTTTGGACAGCAAGGTCGGTGGTTCAAACTCACCAGCTGCTCCTCGGAAACCCTACACAGAGTCGATAAGAGTTGAAATCAACTCAATAGCACTTAATACACATGGGCTTCACAGGATGAAACACAGGAATAAAACTGACTATACCTGTGGAAAGAGATGGAGTAGCTCAGTATCATCAGACAAAACAAAACTAGGGGCCAAGTACAAAGCACATCATCAATTGCTCATACAAAAATTCAAGCTGTAGTCTAAGAAAATTAAAACAAATCCACAAGAGCCAAAATACAATCTTGATTATACCCAGTGATGTCGAGTAAACGGTTTCTGACGCAGAGTTACCCTGTAGGACAGAGTACAACTGCCCCGTGGGTTTCCAACTTTGAGTATCTCCCACCTGAATTTAGAGAACATTTCAAGAATACATTAGAAAAACTGAACACTAATGACTGAAGACCAGATGAGTTATAGAATGACATCAAGGACAACTACATGAAGAAACCAAGAGGTCATTAAAAAGACAAGAAAAAAACAGAAGACCAAAACGGTTGTCAGAAGAGACTCTGAAACAATAAATGTTAGAGGAAGACCCCCAGTGAGATGGATTGGCAAAGTGGCAGCATCAATGGGATCAAGCAAGGCAACAATTGTGAGGTTGGCCCAGGACTAGGCAGTGTTTCGTTCTGTTGTGCACAGGGTTGCTATGAGTTGGTACCAACTCGATGGCACCTACCAACAACAATTATTATTTCATTTAATACATATAACGTCTTCAATTTTGCTGGTTCTCCAGTGGCAATGCTATAAAGTGGTAATGAAAAGGGAAACCAAACCGCTAAATCTCAATTATTGTCTCACTTATTTAATGGTGGATTACCTCAATTAGAAGGTAGGTGTCACCTGAAGATGTGTTTCATTTTGATAGTACGATGTTTACACATTTATTTAAAAATGTATTGAATCATATGAAATTGCAAATATTTCCATTTCTAAATTTATAAAAGGGATAATTCCATATGATTCAATTTAATGCCAATATTTAGAAACCCTGATTTCTGACTTCTTAAAAAATTAGAAAGATCTGGCAGCAATGAGTACAAATTCCTACAAGGCAGCTAGCTATCAGCTGGTAATTAGTAGCAGCTGCTGTGTCTTTTAGATGACACATGTTCTCCTCCCATTTGCTACACCCTGTTGTGCCTTATGGAGTCCTATTGCCGAATAAGAACCGGTGTGCTAAGATCAGCAGTTCAAATCTACCAGACACTCCTCGGAAACCCTACACAGAGTAGCTCTGAGTTGGAATCGACTCAACAGCATTTAACAACAACAACAACGTGCCTTATAACCTGACAACATCACTCATGTATATTACCCTGGCTAGCTCCTGTGGCCATATTTAACTTTGGAAACCTTGACGGTGAGCACACTGGAGAAGCTTAATATCTATTCAAGTGGTCTGCTAAACAGTGTTTTGGTTTTTTTAACCCAAGCTAAATTACAATTTTTGCTTTAGTTTTCTATGTACTGTATTGATAAACAGGTTAGGAAGAGAAATGCAAATACTAGCATAAACTTTTAAATATTGTTTATGTTGTTGTTGTTAAGTACCATGAAGTCGGTTCGGACTCATAGTGACCTTGCACAGGGTTTCCGAGGTTGCAAATCTTTACGGGAGCAGAAAGCCTCATCTTTCTCCCGCAGTTTCGAACTGCCAACCTTGAAGTTAGCAGCCCAATTCGTAACCACTACACTACCAACGTTCTATCATATATGAGGGGGCATCAAAAACTGTGAAAAATTCCATTATCTTTTTCATTTTCCATGAACTTTTTGAAGCCTCTCATATATCTGTATGCATTAAAAAAAAAACCTTAATAGATATACCATCAATAAGCAAATTATAATGATTACAAAAAGTCCCTAGGTGATACAAATCGTGCTCAATTGCTGTTCCTGCAAAGATTTAGTCTTGGAAACCCTATACAGAGTCACTTTGAGTTGAAAACTCTCACCTAAAGGTTGGGGATTCAAAGTCATCCAGCAGCACCGCAGAAGAAAGGCTGGGTGATCTGCTTCTGTAAATATGGTTGTTAGCTGCCTTCAAGTCAATCCAAATGATGGCAAACCCATGTATTACAGAGTAGACTGCTCTATTGGAATTTCTTGGTTGGACTCTTTACAAGCAGCAGATCACAGATGCTACCTTCTTTGTCTTATCAAGACACTCGTCATGGAATTTAGGGCCCACCTGGTTAATTCAGGTCTTTCCTCAGAAGGGCCGCTGGATGTGTTTAACCTTTAAGTTAGCAATCCATCTGCAAACAGCCTGCGTCATCATTTACCAGCAAGAAAATCTGATGAAGTCACAAGTCAGAATGGACTAGACTGCAACTGGATAAGCAAAACAAGGGTTCAAATTCAGACTCCTTCGCTAACTGCATTGTTGCTGTTGTTAAGTGCCGTCGAGTCGGTTCCGACGGCATGTAACAACAGCAACAATGTATAGGTAGGTGTGCAATTTCAGATTATTTGAACTCTTGAGCTTCCACTTTATGGAATGTAAAATGATAATGCTTACATAGAAAGATATTGGGGCAGGAGAGGAGTAAATGAAATAAATCAGTGAAAATGTCTATTCACTCTGGCACTTACTAAGGGACATATACTACCTGGCAGTCATTACTTACAGCCTATGCTTAGCCACTATGTAGACAGAATTCTCAAACAGAGATGGTGAGGTCTAAGAGCGTCAGAATCGACCAGGGAAGTCTACCCAAACCCCGTTATAGTGGGTGTTTAAACAGTACTCAGAACTTCAAAACGCATACATTTCATGATATGAAGCTATTCCTTGTGTATGGAATAAAACTGGGAAAATGCAATGTAATCAGCACCACCTGTAAGTTGGCCCGACTTGGGAGAAAGAAAATAGTAAGGCCCAGGGCACGCATGATTTTGGGATGTCCTCAACATCCCCAATTCTTCTTCACCAAGGCGGGTAAATCGCGCGGTTTGATGGAGGTCCGCGCTAGGGCAGGGCGACAAAGGGGCTAAAACGTGGACACCCGCCCGAGCGGAAACACTCCCGGCACGAGAAGGGGAGGGGCCTCGGTCACCGGGAAAGGTGCATCCAGCGCTCCACGGCCGCGCGAGCAGAGGATGGGCACCCGCCCGCCGGGGGCCGTGTTGAGACGCGCAAAGCGTGGCAGGGCCGGGCTGTGAATTTGCGCCGAGCTAGGGCTGAACGCCGGCCGGAGGGCGGAGGCGCGAGTCCCGCCCAGGCCCTGGAGCAGCCGAAGGACTCTCACCACCTCCAAAAAGAGCGCCTCGTCCGCAGCAGGCGCAGGGCCCGCGGGAAGGAGCCGGCGGAGCCGCCGGGTCTCGGCCAGGCTCCACGACGACCGTTACACCGCCCCTCCCCCGCGCCCTCAACCTGCGGCGGCAGGCGCTCACCTGGTGGCGTCCGCGACATTCCTGACGAACAGGGAGGTGTTGGGGGGCCTCGTGTAGCGAGACATGACCACTTCCACCGCTCCCTCTAGGTCTGCCCGCAGCCGCTGGGCTCGCTGTGTCTCCCGCCGCCGCCACAGCAGCTCCGCCGGCCCCCCGCGCGACCCCCCTCCCTCGGCCTCGGCCCCGCCAGCGCGCAGCCGCAGAGGTCCGCGCTGGGGGGGCGCTGTGCGGCGTGAGCTGGTCCGCGCTGCTAGGCGGGGGCGGGGCCGGCGCAGGATGCTTGGGGCTCGGAGGAAGGGGCTGCGCGAGTCGAGGGTATCTGGAGGGCAGAGACTGGAGGAAACCTAGCTGAGGCAGGGGCCTCGGGGGTTGAAGGAGACCCGAGGAAAGGAAAACGGAGGGAGGCTGTGTCGAGTGTGGGGGACGTGGGCCGGAGGGGAACGACAAAAGGGATGAGGGAGGCAGACGCGATTCACGCGCGTTTGCGGCTGAGAGAGCGGGAGGCGTTAAACCGTTCCATGGCTCGGCTGCCTCTGGAGCCTCTCTGCAGCTATGTCTTCAGCCCCAAACCTTGGCAATTATTAGGTCTCCTACCCTGCTAGTCTTGAGCCTTGTTTAGTGCCATCGAGTCGATTCCATCTCAAAGCGACCCTGTATAGAGTTTCCAAGGAGCAGCTGGTGGGTTTGAACGTCTGACATTTTGGTTAGAAGTTCAGTGCTTCTACATCTACACCAAGACTCCAGTCTTGAGTCTTATGCTTACTAATTTAGATTTCTTTCTCCCTTTTTTTGGTAGTTTGATTGTTCATTTATTCACACACATACTCAGAACATAATAATATTCAGCTGTATTCATTCAGTAAGTATTTCTGAGCTGCTGCTATGTACCAGGCAGTGGGATACAATCAGTGAACAAAATAAAGTCCCTTATGGATCGTCCATTCTAGAAAGGGTCACAGACAATGAATGAGCAGATGAGTATTTGATGTTAAAAAAAAAAACCACACACACAATTAAAGTGTTGTGGCAATTAAGCACATTTAAATTATCTTCCCACTCCCCTCCAATGTTGTGCCCAAACCTTTTCAGTTACGTTTCTGCCTTCCGATTTGTTCTAGTCCTTGACATAACACTTTACCCATGACAGGGACAGTAACCAACCCGGCAACTCAGTATTAATTTGTTGTTGTTGTTAGGTGCCATGGAATCAGTATTGATTCATAGCTACCTTATGCACAGCAAAACGAAACACTGCCCGATCCTGGGCCAACCTCACTACTGTTGCCATGCTTGAGTCCATCGATGCTGCCACTTGGCCAATCCATCTCCTTGGGGGTCTTCCTCTTTTTCTCTGACCCTCCACCTGACCAAACATGATATCCTTCTCCAGTGACTGGTCCCTCCTGACAATATGTCCGAAGTATGAGAGGCGAAGTTTGGCCATCCTGGCCTCCAAGGAGCACTCTGGCTGCACTTCATCCAACACAGATCTGTTGGTTCTATGGGCAGCCCATGGCACTTTCAATAGTCTCCTCTAACACCATAACTCAAAAGCATCAATTCTTCTGTGGTCTTCCTTATTCACTGTCCAGCTTTCGCATGCATATAAGGTTATTGAAAACACCAAGGCTTGGGTCAGGTGACATTTTTGCTCTTCAACACTTTAAAAAGGTCTTGTGCAGCAGAATTGCCTAATGCAATACGTTGTCTGATCTCTTGACTGCTGCTTCTGTGAGTGTTGCTAGTTGATCCAAGAAGAATGAAGTCCTTTACAACTTCAATCTTTTCTCTGTTGATGAGAATGTGGTTTACTGGTCCAGTGGTGAGCATTTTTGTTTTCTTTACATTGAGATGTAATCCATACCCAAGGCTGTGCTCTTTGATCTTCATCAGTAAATGTTTTAAGTCCTCTTCACTTTCAGCAAGCAAGGTTGTATCATCTGCATATCGCAGGTTGTTAATGAGTCTTCCTCCAATCCTGATGCCACGTTTTTCTTCATAGAACCCAGCTTCTTGTATTATTTGCTCAGCATACAGGTTGAATAAGTATGGTGAAAGAATACAACCTTGTTGCACACCTTTCTTAATTTTAAATCATTCAGTGTTCCCATGTTCTGTTCATCCCCTTTAGTCCTCAGAAGTGATTTGGTTTGTTGTTAAGTGCCAGTCGAGTCGATTCCAACCCGCAGCGACCTTGTATAGGGTTTCCAAGGAGACAGAGGATAAATAATACAATTAGCCTGCCTAGCCACAACTCTCTGAAGATCCCAAAATCTGGAACAGTGGACATTCATTCATTCATTTAAAAAGAGATTGTTGCAGCACAGCAGACAGGGAATATGATGTCCTGGGGGCCGAGGAGGTGCGGCGCCAAGGTTCCTATTTTCATCGAGTTTACAATTTGGGAGGGAAGTAGAATCTAATAATCACATTAATATAGATACAAACTATGGTATTAGCTATGACAGGAGCTATATGATGTTAACACAGGATCTTATGGATGTATGGAGTAGCGTTAGAGGGTCACTGAACTTTCACAACTTTCCCTTAAGTGTTTCAATAAATTTGAAGAATAAAGAAGAGCAATCCATGCACTGGAACAGAATGTGCAAAGGCCTCAAGATAATGGAGGAAAATTAAAAGTTTACAAAAAAAAAAAAAAAAAAAGGAGGAAATTAAAAGCAAGCAGGAGCAACAAAGTTGAAAGATAAGAAAATAAGACTGGACGAACAGGCAGGGACTTAGAAATATATAAAATATTAGAATGCTAGCTTATTCATTTCCTTGGATTGCTGTAACAAATTACCACAAATTTGGTGGCTTAAAATGACAGAAATTTATTTTCTCAGTTCTGGAGGTCAAAAGTCTGTAATCAAGGTGCTGACTTCCCTACAGGACTCTAAGGGAACATTCTTAGTTGCCTCTTACAGCTTTTGGTGGCTTGAGGTGCTCCTGGCTTGTGGCTCCAATATGTCTTCACATGGTCTTCTACCTTCTATCTCATAAGGACATCTGTCATTGGATTTTGGACTCACCTGTTTAATTTACATGGTCTCATTTTGTAAATCCTTAATTAAATAGCATAGGCACGTTTCCCAAATAAAGTCACTAGTACTGGGAGTTAGAAGTGGTTACAAATCAGGCTGTGAACCTCAAGGTCAGCCTTTTGAAACTACCAGCTGTTCTATGGGAGAAAGATGAGGCTTTCTGCTCCCATAAAGATTTACAAAAAAAAAAAAAGATTTACAGCCTCGGGAACCCTGTACAGGGTCGCTATGAGTCGGAACCGACTCCACAGTACTTAACAACAACAAATGTAACTCATCCCACTGACCTTGAGGGAAAAAGAGGACAAGGGACAATCTGGCATGTGGTAAAAGTTATTAATAAATCTGTCTTCTGGCATATTAACTAGGGAAACAGCAGGTTACTGGTATGGTGCTATAGGGTAAGTACTGAACTGCTAGCCAAAAGGTGGGCAGTTCAAACCCACCAGTCACTCCTCAGAAATGCTATGATTTGGAACCAACTCAATGGCACTTAACACCAACAGCAGCAGACACTATGTATGTTGTTGTCGATTGCTGTTGAGTTGGCTCCCAATTCATGGTAATCCCACATACAACAAAATAAAATGATGTATCAAAACTACACACAATGCTCTACTGACAGATGAGTGGTAACTGTACATGAGGTACATTGACTTGGAATCAAGCCCAGGACTCCCACACAGAAGGCGAGAATTCTACCATTGCCCCCCAGACACTATGTATGAACCTATTTAGTTAAAAATATGTGAGTCCTAAAAATTGTGTGTGTGTGTGTGTGTGTGTGTGAGAGAGTCCTGGTGTAGTGCTGTAGGGTAAGCACTGCTACGTCGGTTTGAACTGCAAGGTAGGCACTTCAAACCTACCAGTCACTCCTTGGAAACCCTATACAGGGTCGCTGTGAGTCAGAACTGACTCAATGGCACTTAATAACAACATGGACAGGAGGAGATCTGATAACACAGTGGGTTAAGAGTTGGGCTATTAACCAAAAGATAAGCAATTCAAATCTACCAGCTGATCCACAGAAGAAAGATTTACAGCCTCAGAAACCCTGTACAGTGTCACTTTGAGAAGGAAGGAACTCAATGGCACTTAACAGCAGCAACAGTATATCCATGATAAGTATATATGGACATGTAGTTTATTTGTTGTTTTTGTTGTTAGGTGCTATGAGTTGGTATCGATTCATAGCAACCATTGTACAACAGAACCAAACACTGCCTGGTCCTGGGCCAACCTCACTATCGTTGCCACACTTGAGCCCATTGATGCTGCCACTTTACTAATCCATCTCCCTGGGGGTCTTCCTCTTTTTCTCTGACCCTCCACCTTACCAAACATGATATAGTTTTGGGGTTTTTCTGAGTAAAAGCACTACACTGTGATTTTTACTTTCTTCTTCGTATCTTTTGGAACTTTCAACGTTTTTGTTTTTTTTATTGTTGGGTGAAAGTTTATAGAACAAACTACCAGTTTTACATTAAGCAAATTATATACTTTGTTTCATTACATGGTTGCAATCCCCTCCACATACCAACAGTTTGCAGTATTTACCTCTACTCCCTTAACTATTTCATTCCTCCCTGTGTCTCCCACTACCTTCATCTTTCCTCTACTAACCTTCCACTTGTTGTATATTGCCTGCCCTGCCACCCACGTTAACATTCCTCCCCACTCCCTTAGCCATTGTAGATTGTTACTTATATATATATATATATA
>NW_006408664.1:1212709-1214603 GCF_000296735.1 Chrysochloris asiatica | reverse complement strand
TTTGCCCATTCTTAGAGATACCAGCTTCAAATTCTCCAACACCAGCAGCAACAATCAGGACAGTACAGTCAGCTTGTGAGGTTCCTGTAATCATGTTTTTGATAAAGTCTCTGTGTCCTGGGGCATCAATGATGGTCACATAGTACTTGCTGGTCTCAAATTTCCACAGGAAGATATCAATGGTGATGCCTCGCTCACGTTCAGCTTTCAGTTTATCCAAGACCCAGGCATACTTGAAGGAGCCCTTCCACATCTCAGCAGCTTCCTTCTCAAATTTTTCGATGGTTCTTTTGTCGATTCCACCACATTTGTAGATCAGGTGACCAGTAGTGGTTGACTTGCCGGAGTCGACGTGTCCAATAACGACAATGTTGATATGGGTCTTTTCCTTTCCCATTTTGGTTTAGGTTTTGCGATGGTTTTCACCAACACCTGTATTCTGGCGGCAAACCCGTTGCGAAAAAACAGCAAGATCCTGTTTTCTTATCCATTCTGCTCTCTCTGTATCTTGATTGGTACATTTAATCCATTTATATTCAGTATAATTATCAATAGTTATATGAACTGATTGCTATTGTTAGACCTGAGAATCTGAGAGCGAGATTGGAGATACCGCACCAGAGACACAGAGTTGGCAATGAAGAGTCCTTATTGCTGATCAGCGTCTGCAAACAGGCTAAAGCAAGCTCTCTAAGGTTTGCAGGTTGGGGTGGCTTAAAAGGCTAAAACTTCAGGGGAGGAGGAGCAAGCCAGGTACAGAAGCAAAAAGCAAGGTTATTCTCTTGTAATGAAGGAACACAACACGTCTCTGTAATCTGGCACCTGGAGTTTGTTTTCCAAGGCTGTCTGGGCATATTCTTGTTATGTTGGGTTTGAGCATGCAGCTACAATTGAATATTGTTTGTGACATATAGCCTTTGAAACTTGTCAGTTTTTGTTATTTGAAACCACTCAGGATATTTGGGGCAGGGGCAGACCTGGGAGGAGCTTTCTGGGGTACATCCTATTTTGGGGATCTTATCACTATCATTTTTCTGTGTGGTTTTTTTTTTTTTTGTGTGTGTGTGTGTGTGTGTGTGGTGCTGCTGGATTCTTTGTGCCACATAATTTTCTACACTAAGTTCATTTTTTTTGTGTGGGTTTTCTTCTCATTTTCATTTCTGTTATGTTAATGTTTACTGAATCTTTCAGATTTTTCTTTTTTCATTGTAATGCACAGCTATGTTAAGTTTTTTGAGAGTACCCTGTAATTTATTAATTTTTTTCCCCCTGCTTAAAACAGTCTTGAAATTTAGTTGATTTCTTTGCCATTTGGAAGTTCTATATCTGCAGTATTCCTGTTGGTCACTTCCCATCTGAGCAGCTCCCACACCTCCAGAAACTGGGGCATCATGACAACTGCTCCCATTTTTTCAACTTCTTTTGAAAGTGCAGCATCGATAGAACTGGAATCTATTAATAATGAGCCATTGTTTACATTCTTTTCTATGTTCTGGAATAGCTTGGGTAGAATTGGCATCATTTCTTCTCTGAATGTTTGGTAGGGTTCACCAGTAAAGCCATCTGGGCCTGGACTTTTATTTCTTAGAATTTTTAAATAACCTGATCAATTTCTTCTTTTGTTATAGGTCTGTTTAAGTTTTCTACTTCTGTCTGTGTTAGTTTTGGGAGGTCATGTTTTACAAAAAATTTGCCATTCTAGATTTTAAAATTTATTGGAGTATAATTTTTCATAGGATTCTGTTGGTATCCTTTTAATTTCCATTGATTCTGTTGTGTCATCAACCATTTAATTTCTTGCTGAGAATTTTTGCATCTATGTTCATGAGGGATATTGGTCTATAGTTTTCTTTCTTAGTAATGTCATTCCCTGGTTTTGGTATGAGGGTTATAC
>NW_006408664.1:1204302-1209954 GCF_000296735.1 Chrysochloris asiatica | reverse complement strand
TGTGCCGATATGGTCATCTGCTTTTGCTTCTTGGACATGTTTAATGTTTATCTGTGGCCCTAATAATTAATTATGTATTTTGGTAATTTTTTATGTTTTCTGATTACCTCCAGGAAGATGTGATCAGGATGTGGTCTTCCCTTTTCCCTCTTCTTATTGCTTAACTCAGAGTAACTTTTTTGGGCCTCTGGGGGCCTGGGTATCAGCAGCTGGGCATCGGGTGGCTTGGGCGTCAGCAGGCGGGTTGGGCGGATTGGGCCTCAGGGGGCCTGTGCCTCAGGGACCAGGCTGAGGGCGGGTTGGGTCTCAGGGGCACTGGGCCTCGGTGACCGGGCTAAGTGGCGGGTTGGGCCTTGGGGGCCCTGGACCTCGGCGGCAACCGGGCTGTGGGCTGCCTGGGCTGCGCCGGGTAGGCAATTTGGGCCTTGGTTGGGCCTGGGCCTGGGCCTTTGTGACCAGCCTGTGGATGGGTTGGGCTTCGGGGCAGGCCTTGGCCTCGGTGGGCATGTCTGGGCCTCCATATAATTTCTTATTCAAGCTATTTGCATCTTCTCCTTTTCTTTTGTTAGATTTCCCAATAGTTAGTCTGTTAAGGAGCTCTGGTGGTGTAGCGGTTATGAATCAGGCTGCAAACCACAAGGTAAGCAGTTCGAAACTACCAGCTGTTCCACGGGAGAAAGATGAGGCTTTCTGCTCCTGCAAAGATTTACAGCCTCGGAAACCCTGTGCAGGGTCACTATGAGTCGGAACTATGAGTATGACTATGAGTAAGACTCCACGGCACACAACCACCACCACCAGTCAATTTTATTAGTCCTTTAAAAGAACCAACTTCTTGTCTTGTTGATTCTTTCAATTGTTTTTCTGTTTCATTTATTTTCTGCTATAATCTATTATTTCTTTTCTTCTGGTGGCTGTAGGCTTATTTTGCTGCTTTTTTCCTAATTGTTGGAGATGTTGCATTAATGAGTTGATTTTGATTCTTTCTTCTTTTTGGATGTATGCATTTATTGCTATAAATTAAATTACCCATTAGATTTTAAGCAGGGTGTTACTCAATTTCCATGTAATTGATTTTTTCCTTTGATCTTCCTGTTGTTGATTTTGAATTCTATAACATTGTGATCTGAAAAGATGCTCTGTAGTATTTCGATGTTTTCAATTTATTGAGGCTTGCTTTGTGGCCTAACATATGGTCTGTTCTGGACAGTGTTTTATGTGCAGTGGAAAAGAATGTGTATTATATTGTTCTTGGCTTGAGTGCTATGTATAAGTCTATGAGGTCAAGTTGGTTGATTGTTTTGTTTAGTTCTTTTGTGTCTTTGTTGAGTTTCTTTCTAGTTCTGTCGTTCATTGAAAGAGGTGTATTAAAATTTACTATTATTGTTGTTGTTGATAAGTGCTGTCGAGTCGATTTCGACCCATAGCGACCCTGTATAGAGTTTCCAAGGAGCAGCTGGTGAGCTTGAACCGCCGACCTTGCAGTTCAAACGACTTTGAAGTCTGGCACATTAGCCCACAGCCCCACACCAGGACTCTATTATTGTAGAGTTGTCTATTTCTTTCTTCAATACTATTAGACTTTGATTTATATATTTATACATTTTTAGGCTTTTTCATTGGGAGCGCAGGTACTCATTATGGTTATAAATATCCTCTTCTTCATCATGAGATAATATCCTTCTTTGTCTCTTATCCTGGTTTTTATCTTTAAGTCTATTTTATCAGAAATTAATATTGCCACTCCCGCTCATTTTTTAAATTTTTTTATACTTTGATTTTTTTGTCTATCTTTTCCTTGCGTGCAAGGTGTGTCTCATAACAGAAGGATCCTGTTTTCTTATCCATTCTGATATTCTGTTTCTTCACTGGCGCCTTAATCCATTGATGTTTACTGCAATTACCGATGCGTATAAATTGATTGCTATCTTTTTGCTGTGTGTGTGTGTGTTTTTTTGTTTTGTTATTGTTTTTGCTTTGTGTTACTGCTGGTATCTATGCTGTTTATTTTGTTTATCCATTTTCTTCATTGCTGTTTTAATGTTTACTAAATATTTATGCTTTTCCTTTTTCTTGTTTTGATGTAAAGGTGTACTAATTTTCTTTGATGTTACTCTGTAATTTATTAATTTCTTCCCCAAATTAAAACAGCCTGTTTCATCTTGAAATCTACTTAACTTCATCACCATTTGAAAGGTCTGTATCTAATCTTTTCCCTCTTTTTAATTTGTAGATGTCTTAATTATAAATTGTTATCTCTGTTTTCCTAATTTCAGTCTTGTCAATTTGTTCAATTTTGGATACTTCTATATCTGGATTGATTTCTGGATGGTGGTGTCATGAATGTTAATCTCAGGTTGTTATCTGCTGTTGTTGCTTCTCAGTCCAAAAACATCCTTTAGTAATTTTTATAAAGTTGGTCTTGTTGTTGTTGATGTTAGGTGCTATCAAGTTGGTACCAACTCATAGCGACCCTCCATTGATGCTGCCACTTTGCCAATCCATCTTGCTGGGGGTCTTCCTCTTTCTCTGTGACCCTCTACCTTACCAAACATGATATCCTTCTCCAGGGACTGATCCCTCCTCACAATATGCCTGAAGTTTGAGAGACTAAGTTTGGCCATCTTGGCCTCCAAGGAGCACTCTGGCTACACTTCTTCCAAAATGGATCTATTGGTTCTTTTGGCAGCCCATGGCACTTTCAAGATTCTCCTCCAACACCATAGCTCAAATGCATTAACTCTTCTATGGTCTTCTTTATTCACTGTCAAACTTTCACGTGCATATGAGGTTATTGAAAATACCATGGCTTGGGCCAGGCGTACCTTAGTCCTCAAGTTGGTCTGGTTACTACAAATTCCTTTAATTTCTGTTTATCTGAAAATGTCCTAATTTCACTGTCATACTTGAGGGACAGTTTTGCTTGGTATATGATTCTTGGTTGGCTGGTTTTTTTTTCTTTCTTTCAGAGTTTTGTATATGTCTTCCCATTGTCTTCTTGCCTGCATGGTTTCTGATGAGAAAGCAGAGCTTAGTCTTACTGGTTCTCCTTTTTAAGTAGCTTTGATAGTTTGATTATGATATGTCTTGGTGGTTTCTTTTGGGATCTATCCTGTTTGGGGTTTGTTCAGTATCTTGAATGCTTATCTTCTTGTCTTTTCATGATGTTTGTTCCAACAACTCTTCGAGTATATTTTCTGTGCTTCTGTGTGTCTCTTCTTGTTCTGGAATTCTGATCACCTCTAAGTATTCCTCTTCATGTGTCCCACATGAATCTTAGTGTTTTCTTCTGAATTCTTTCCTTCATTTTTTCTGCTCATTCTTCTAGCTTACTAGTATTGAAAGATATATCTTCAAGCTCACTATTTGGGCTTCCATTAATTTTTTTCCTTTTCAATGTGTTGTTCATTTCTGAAATCTTAGTATTAATCTTGTGTAATTCTATTTGTAGGTTTTGTATTTTCTCCAATCCTTTATATATTTTGTTTGTTTATTCTATTTGTAGTATTTTTGTTGTCTCCAATCTTTTATCTATTTGGTTTATTTATTCCAGTAGTGTTTTCCTGAATTCTTCTTGTTTTCCTTGATCTTTCTGTCAATTATTTAAAGGAGCCTAAATCTCATTTTCTCAAATTGTTTTTCAGAGAGTTCCAAACTCTTTTTTTCCCTCAAAAATATTTTCTATCTCTGCCACTTGTTCACTAGTTTGAGTCACTCTGTCTTGTTTCTTCATGTGACTGGAATTTATCTGTTGTTTCCTAGACATTGTGGTGTCATATTATTTGTATTTAATTGATGATTGTATGTTGATGTGTTCTTAGGCAGTTACCAATTGTCTCCTGGTGAGTGTGATTAGGGAATGCAAGCATGTGCACTGTTCTTTGTTCACTGTTTGTGCAGCTCTGTTTAGGATAGGTTTGGCTGATGTTGGTTGTTGTCATTGATTAGGTGCGTAGCAGCTGGTATTGGCTCTTGCCCAGTGGGTGGGGCTTCAGAGGGTATAGTGGTGGCTGGGCTGTATGGACACAGTTGCATTATTTCCATTAGTTACTGGACCACCAAGCCCCTGTCTTGTCTGTAACATTACTCACAAAAGTTTAATTTGGCCGAGCCACCTCTGGTCCACTGGCACAAGTCTCCAGTCAGTATCCTTTTTTGTTGTTGTTGCGCTGTCTGTTAAACTTCCTTTCCTAGTAAACATTCAATCCACCTCTCTGTCCTTCATCTGAATCTCATGGTTCCAGGATTATCATTTGTGTCTATTTCATTTGGTTTTCCATATCTTTGTTGCAGAGGGTCTGTGTAGCATTTCTGCCTCATCCTCTATCTTGCTGCCTCCTCTTATACTCTTTAGTGAATAAGCACAAGTAAGCCAGGGAATCCTGGTGTGGCACTGTGGGCTAATGCGCTGGATTACAAAGTTGTTTGAACCACAAGGTTGGTGGTTCAAGCTCACCAGCTGCTCCTTGGAAACCCTATACAGGGTTGCTATGGGTTGAAACCTACTCTACAGCACTTAGCAACAACAAAGCCATGTTTGCCTTGCTTATTTGGTAATCTGACACTGGTATTAACACATTGGGAAGGTGATTCTGACTTAGATATTAATACTACTTAGTCACATTTTTAAAAAGTAAACATATTTTAAACAATTTATTGAAATCACAGTTCCATAAAGAATAGAGCAAGAAAAATCCAGAATATTTTTCAGTGTTTTAAAACTTGCCCCAGTAAATAAATCTTTAAAATCAGTAGTCTATAAATTATGTTTTAAACATTTGAATTTACTTCTATTTCTTGACTATTTACTCCTGAGCTAGTCTCTGGGGAAATTGCTGTGGCCAACCTGATGTCCTGGTGTGGCTCTGTAGGATAAACACTAGACTGCTAACACAAGATTGGTAGTTCAAACCCACCAGTCCCTCCTCAGAAACCCTATAGATGGTCACTATGAGTCAGAACTGACTCAACGGCACTTAACAACAACAAAACCTTGATGTCATTTCTTAAGCTGAAAAACTGATAAAAATTCAAATCTCAAATTGTAATATTGAAAGATTCTATGGGCAAAATACTGAATAATGCAAGAAACATCAAAATATGATGGAAGAAAGAACAAACAAGATGGCGGATTGGGTGGACGTATAGCAGAGAGCTCCGCCAACAACAACACAGAATACCCGACCAAGCATGCTCAGGGGATGGTCCCAGAACTCTGAACCACATATAAAGGAATATTTAGAAGGTTGGAAGGCTCACAGCTGGGGGAAACTATGGCAGAAGCAAGAAATCCAGTGCTTTCTAGTCCGGGACTCTCGGCTGCTCCAGGAACCGCCATCTTGGGTGAGACCACGTCGGGGAAAGATCGGAGCGGCCACGGACGTTTGGCAGAACCGCTGAGATAAAGGTGTGGACATTCTTATCTTTTGGTAGCTGTTCATTGGTCCCTTGCTGTCTGTGCACCTCCATTCTGGTGACTATAGGGGTGTCTGAGCTAGTGGGCACCCCAGACCCACCCTCGGAGGGTTTTACTACGCATGCGCACAGATCTCCTTGAAATTTAAAGAGACAGTTTCCAATTAAAACCAAACGGCCACAGCCGGCCCTGAACTGTTTATAGCTAGAAACAAGTCCTGAACAGGGATTGTGGAG
>NW_006408664.1:1196705-1201776 GCF_000296735.1 Chrysochloris asiatica | reverse complement strand
CCAGGAGCAGACTTGCAGAATGTGCCCTTTGGAGATGTAATTTATTATATATGTCTGAGTGGGTTTTTTTGTTTGTGTGTTTTTTTAAAAAAAAGCTAAAGTGGATAAAGAGAAATACTTTTAACTGATAGTATATGGAGGGGATTATAGTCAATGTAATGAAACAAGTTATATGAAAAAAAAATTAAATTAAAAAAAATATATGATGGAAGAAATATATAGTCACTGTACCAAATAGAATTGGTAGCAATAGGATGGAGAACTGATGGTATTGAAGGAAGAAGTCTAAGCTGCACTAAAGGCACTGACAAAAACAGTTCTCCAACAACTGATGGAATACCAATGGAAACATTTGAATAAAAAGATGCAGTGCTGAAAATGCTCACTCATCTATGCTAAGAAATTTGAAAGACAGTTACCTGGTCAGCTGGCTAAAAGAGATCCATATTTGTACCCATTCCAAAGAAAGGTGATGCAACAGAATGCATAAATGATCAAACAATGTCATTAATATCACATGCAAGTTAAATTTAACTGAAGTAATTCATAAATGGTTGCAGCAATACATTGACATGGAGCTGCCAGAAATTCAAGGCAGATTCAGAAAAGCACAGAGAATGAGGGATATCATTGCGAACAGATCTTGACTGAAAGCACATAATACCAGAAATATGTTTGTTATTATTGTCAAGTGCTGTTGAGTTGATTCCAATCCATCTGTGGTGTTTACTTATGCTTATTGACTATGCAAAGGTACTAGACTGTTGTTAAATTCTACTGGGTGCCCTGTAAACTATCACTCAATTCACAATAAAAGCTTGAAAAAAAAAAATTCTATTGGGATTGTATTATAGCTATATACTAACAAACTATGTATAACATTACAAAGAATGGGAATTCCAGAACACTTAATCTTGCTCATGCAGGACCTGTACATAGACCAAGAGGCAGACATTAGAACAGAACAAAGGAATGGTACAATTTTTAAAATCTGGATAGGTGGGTGTCAGGGTTGTATGGATTTCATTTTACTTGGATTTACAATGCCCATGGAAGAAATTGAATGACATATTGTATAGGGAAAATCTGGGGCAAAAGACCTCTTTAAAGTGTTAAAGAACAAAGATATCACTTTGAGGACTAAGGGACACCTGACCCTAGTCATGGTGTTTTCCATTGCCTCTTAGGCATGCAAAAGCTGTAGAGTGAATAAGGGAGAACGAGGAATTGATGCCTTTGAATTACCATGTTAGCAAAGAATATTAAATATACCATGTCTTGGAAGAAGTCCAGCCAGAATGCTCCTTAGAAGTGAGGATGCAAGATTTCACCTCAGGTACTTTGGACATGTTTTCAGGAGGGATCAGTCCTTGGAGAAGGACATCATTCTTGGTAGAGTCTCCAAAAAAGAGGAAAGTTCTCAACGAGATGAATCGACACAGTGGTTGTAACAATGGGCTCAGCATATGAACAATTGTGAGGATGGCAGAGAACTAGGAAGTTTTTTGTTCTATTTTACATAGGGTCAATATAAGTCAGATACTATGGCACCTAACAACAACATCTAAGCACTTATGGCTTTCTCTTCTTTCACCAACCCCCTGCCCACTTCAAGCTGCTTCAAAATTCTCTTTGTCACTCTCAAGCATCTATTCCAAATTGTAGACAACCATCTCTATTTAATCAGCACATATTGGGGAGAAGAGTTTGAGGGTAGAAAATTACTAATTATTAGTAAAGTTCAGAATTCAATGCTTTCCTTATTTCTAATTATCATGGATAATCGAACTGCCAAAGGATAGTTTAGAAAGCATTTGTGATTCTAAAGCGATTCTATGTGTTTGAGGCTGTATAATAATTTGTCTTCCATATCTGACCTGGATCCCTGGTAGTGCAGTGATTAAGAACTAAGCTGCTAATCAAAAGGTCACCAGTTCTAGCCCATTAGCCACTCTATGGGAGAGTCTGCTTCCATAGGATTTAGTCTTGGAAACCGTATTGGGGCAGTTCTACTCTGTCCTACAGGGTCGCTATGAGTCAGAATTTATTTGATGGCACCCAATATCATCAGGTCTGTAATCAAGCAGTAAAATAATAATGTTGTTGTTTTTAAGTGGTGTCAAGTTGGTTCTGACCCATAGCAACCCTGTACAGGGTTTCCAAAGAGCGGCTGGTGGGTTTGATTCGCTGACATTGCTGTTCAAACTGACCTTGCAGTCCAGTGCATTATCCTGCAGTGCCACACCAGGACTCCAAAATTACCAAAATATATTAATCAAATTAATTAATGAATCTTGTTTTTTATTCTGTCATAGTGGACGACTGGAATTAAGTGAAAATGAAACTGAAATCATGTGATAAAAATACTTTGAAGAAATAATAGTATAGTATCAAAATTAATGAAGTCACGAAATAGTGACCATCTTATGCTATAAAAGTACATCCCAACAGATGGTGCTATTTCTCCTCTAGTGACAGCTGCCCCATCTTCCTTTTCTAGGTGAGAGTGAATATAAAAGTGATGTATTTTATGTAGAATAATTTTATTGTAAACATTTTTCTATTTACCCCATACTGTAGTTTATAAGACATCATTCTACATACTACAGTTACAAAATCTGTAACTGTATCCTCTTACGTTGTATTTGATTTTTTTTTTCTGCTGTATCTATAGGAAATAGTTTAAAAGGTCATTGCAAGAATAATTTCTTATAGAAGATTCAGCAAGACACTGCTTCCTATAAAGTGGAGGGTAAAGATATCCCAAATAACCAACTTTTCCAAGATACTATGCCATTCCATCATTCCTGGTGTCAGACACCATTCCTCCTCTCAGTATTCTTTCTCATATCCCAGGGTTCTGTATTCTCTGCCAAGTCTCACAGAACTCACAAACTGTCAAGGAAATAGCTCACATGATTGTGGAAGCTGACAAGTCCCAAGTTGGTAGTTCAGTTGTTGGTCTGCTGGATTCTCAACATCCATGTGGTTGCAGGGTCTGAGGAACCTAAATTAGCAGGTCAGAGGACAAACTGTTGATGCACAGGTTTGGGGAAGCTATTGAATCAAGTCAGGTAATAGGCCACAAGTCCCACAAACTGGAGATAAAAGCCAGATGCAGGATTCAGAGCAACACAGAACTTTGCTAAAAGCTTTCCTATGTATTGTACATAACCACACCTCCAAGGAAACTGACAAGTGTAACTTGAGTCACACCCTCTAGTAAGGTGGGAACATCCTTAATCCAATCCTTGTTGTTGTTCTTCGGTGCCATCAAGCAGTACCAACTCATAGCAACTCTATGCACAAAAGGCCAACCTCACAATTGTTGCCACGCTTGAGCCCATTGATGCTGTCACGTTGCCAATCCATCTTGCTGGGGGTCTTCCTCTTTTTCTCTGACCCTCCACCTTACCAAACATGATATCCTTCTCTAGCGACTGGTCCATGCTGACAATATGTCTGAAAGTATGAGAGATGAAGTTTGGCCATCCTGGCCTCCAAGTAGCCCTCTGGCTGCACTTCTTCCAACACAGATCTGTTGGTTCTTTTGGCAGTCCATGGCACTTTCAGTATTCTCCTCCAACACCATAACATAAAAGCGTCAATTCTTCTATGGTCTTCCTTATTTACTGCATATGAGATTATTGAAAATACCATGGCTTGGGTCAGGCACACATTAGTCCTCAAGCTGACATCTTTGTTCTTCAACACTTTAAAAAGGTCTTGTGTAGCAGATTTGCCTAATGCAAACCTTGGTTTCTTGACTGCTGCTTCCATGAGTGTTGATAGTTGATCCAAGAAGAACGGAGTCCTTGACAACTTCAATCTCTTTTCTCCATTGATAAGAATGTCGTTTATTAGTACAGTGGTGAGGATTTTTGTTTTCTTTACATTGAGTTGCAATCCATATCTAAGACTGTGGTCTTTGATCTTCATCAGTAAGTATTTTAAGTCCTCTTAACTTTCAGCAAGCAAGGGTGTATCATCTGCATATCACAGGTTGTTAATGAGTCTTCCTCCAATTCTAATGCCATGTTTTTCTTCATATAACCTGGCTTCTCAGATTATTTGCTCAACATACAGGTTGAATAAATATGGTGAAAGAATACAACCCTATCGCACACCTTTCTTAATTTTAAACCATACAGTGTTCCCATGTTCTGTTGGAACAACTGCCTCTTAGTCTATGTACAGATTCCTCATGAGCACAATTAAGTGTTCCAGAATACTCATACTTCACAATGTTGTCCATAGCTTGTCATGATCCACAAAATCGAAAGCCTTTGAGTAGTCAATAAAGCATAGGTAAACATCTTTCTGATATTCTCTACTTTCAGCCAAGATCCATCAGATATCAGCAATGATATCCCTCATTCCACGGCCTCTTCTGAATCTGCCTTGAACCTCAGGAAGTTCTCTGTCAATGTATGATTGTAGCCATTTCTGAATTATCTTTAGCAAAACTTTACTCACATGGGATATCAAAGAGATTGTTTGATGGTTTCCACATTCCGTTGGGTTGCCTCTCTTTGAAATAAGCACAAATATGGATCTCTTCCAATCAGTTGGCCAGATAGTTGTCTTCCAAATTTCTTGGCAAAGATGAGTGAGTGCTTCCTGTGCGACCACCTCAATTTCTTGAAAGATTCCAATTTTGATTCTGTCAATTCCTGGTGCCTTGTTTTTGCCATTTCCTTCAATGCACCTTGGACTCCCTCCTTTAGTATCATTGCCTCTTGATCATATGCTACCTCTTGAAACGGTTGAACATAAACCATTTCCTTTAGGTACAGTGACTCTGTGTATTCCTTCCATCTTCTTTTGATTCTTTCTGCGTCATTCAATAATTTGCCAAGTGAATCTTTCAATAGCAAAAGTCGAGGCTTGAATTTTTTCTTCAGTTTCCCCAGCTTGACAAATGCTGAGCGTGTTCTTCCTTTTTGGTTTTCTGATTCCAGATCTTTGCACATTTTACCAAACATGATATACTTCTCCAGTGACTGATCCCTCCTGACAATGTGTCTGAAGTATGAGAGACGAAGTTTGGCCATCCTGGCTTCCAAGAAGC
>NW_006408664.1:1188495-1196605 GCF_000296735.1 Chrysochloris asiatica | reverse complement strand
GTCAGTAACGACTCATAGCAACCCTATGAAACACGACCCAGACCTGGGCCAACCTCACAATTGATGCCACGCTTGAGCCTATTGATGCTGCCACTTTTCCAATTCATCTTGCTGGAGGTCTTCCTCTTTTTCTCTGATCCTCCACCTTACCAAACATGACATACTTCTCCAGTGACTGATCCCTCCTGACAATGTGTCCGAAGTATGAGAGACGAAGTTTGGCCATCCTGGCCTCCAAGAAGCACTTTGGCTGTACTTTTTTTTTTTTTTTTTAATGTTTTATTGTGAATTATGTCATAGTTTACATGGGAAAACATTAGCTTTACATTCATCTTTCATATATCATTTCATTGCCAGGGTTCTGATCCCATCCATGAATCATGAACCAACCAACCCTGAAAACCTGTCCCAGGGTCGTCAGCACACAGCCCCTCTCCCTCTCTGGGTGTAGAGTCCCCAGCTGCTCCATGTCTCCACGTCGTCATCTCTGCCTCCATCTCTGGCGTCACTGCTTCTCTGGGTAGGGTCTCGCACTCGGCTCTTCTCTCTTGATGGTTCCAGGGACCTCGGCTCCTGGACTGCACAGTCTATCACTCCCCACCTATAGCTACAAAACGTCCACCTTTACATTTCCTACCCTCGCAGTCAGTCCTGATAACAATTATTCACCATTGTACCACAAGGACCTATCCCCTTTCATTAGCCCTGCCCACACAGATTAGATACTACTCAGTGGAGAGTCTACTTTCCTCCACGCCCTCTGGATCTAGGCTTCCTCTTGAAAGCTTGTAAGCCAGTCACTTCTTGCTTGCCTTTGTAGCTCCCCCATTTTGGGTAGCCAATGTCCAAGTTGCCCATCCCTGTCTACTCTGTGTATGGAGGTGGTGCGAATGATCCTCACTGTAAAAATTTGTTCCTTCTTTTGAGCTACTGCATCCATAGGTGTAGGTCAAGTTCATCAAATTGTATCAGATTACTCTTTTTTTCCCTCTCCTTTCTTCTTCTAGTTAAGCTGTGATCATCCAGCCATTGAAGCCAGGTCAAGTGGGTATTGTCTGCAAGTGTAGGTGCTCTTATGCATACACCCTCTTTTATTATCAGCTGGACACTTCACTCTCCACTCTAATCCTCTGTGACTATGTCACTGACTCTGGGTCCAAGAGTCCCCAGGTCTTGCCACACTGCTGGCCAATCAGGTCTCCACCAGGGTTATAGGGCTTAGCTCGCAGCTTCATTGCTGTTTTTCTCACTTCCCCATACCAGTGATGAACGTGGCCATCAATCAGAGCACATGTTTGCTCATGTATTCCACTTGTCTTGATGTCTCTTGGGCAAACAACTTGCTTGTTCTTGTAGTAAACAATCGGACTGCCACTATTGCTCTGAATTTCTCCTGTCAGTCTTTCTTTCAAGAAGTATCTTCTGTTCTTCTAGCCACTCCAGGCTGGTCTGCTTGTCCTTTCTAGTGGAAATTTTCCACCTCAGAAGATTCTGGGTGAGGTTCAGGATTCCACCTATGGTCTTATGTAATGCAGAGGGTCCGCAACAAGCCTCCTTCACTGGGCACATTGCTGGCTGTACTTCTTGCAACACAGATCTATTTGTTCTTTTGACAATCCATGGTACTTTTAATATTCTCCTCCAACACTGTAACTCAAATGCCTCAATTCTATGGGTTTTCCTTATTCGCTGTTCATCTTTCACATACAATATGAGGTTATTGAACATGCCATGGCTTGGGTCCTCAAACTGAGATCTTTGCTTTTCAAAATTTTAAAGAGGTCTTGTGTGTTTATGTTTATCACAGGTGTTTTTGTTTTTTTTTTAATAATAATAGTATTATAGTCTATTTGGTGGATATATGCACAACAAAGACATAAAAAGAATGTACATTACAAAAAGTTCTAAATCTGCTCCTACTGAGTTTGCAGATTGTCAAGGTCTGGCTCTGTGGAATAATATGCTGGACCTCAAGATCAGTTTGAATTGCAAGGTTGGTAGTTCAAATCACCAGATGCTCTTTAGAAACCCTTTGCAGGGTCACTCTGAGTCAGAACTAACTCAATGGCACTTAACAACAACAACAATGTGCACAGCATTAGAGACGGGAGCATCAGATTCATCTTGGGGAGCATCAAAATATTGTTTTTGAGCAGAGGAATATTTCCAGTTAAAATATTACTTAACTAATTTGATGATAGCACTGCAACTGTGTTATTCAGCTGGTGACTACATCATAGGTGTTGATACTATTTCAAGATTAGAGAGGAGCCTGAGGACTTGTGATTGCTAGCATTTTCTTTCAAAATACATTGTCTGGAGCTTTGTAAAGGAGGAAATGCAGGGGAAGGTCTTTCCCTGGTTTTGTTGTTGTTAAGTGGCATCGAGCAGATTCTCATCCATAGCAACCCTGTATAAGCTCCTCCAAGGAGCAGCTGGTGTGTTTGAACCAGCAACCTTGCAGTTCAAACTGAATTTACAGTCCAGTGCATTATCCTGCAGCGCCACACCAAGACTCCCTGGTTAAGGCATACGAAAGACATGTTCAAGGGACCAAAGGGCCATCAAGTTCAGATTGGGACCTTTATCCCAGAACTCTTGGGGCACCCTATGTTGAGGTGACAGTAACTAGATGGATGATGTAGGGGGTCCAGAAAGTCAGTTCACTCATGCTTGCTGTTTGGACCTGGAATGGTCTTTTCTTTTTTATATCTCCTGACTCAGTTGATAAATATTTACTTAAGAATTAGGATAGGATGAATGTAAAGCTAATGTTCTCTCATGTAAACTATCACATAATTCACAATAAAACATTAAAAAAAAAAAAAAAAGAATTGGGGTAATTCTTTCCCATGGTGTGTGTCTTTGTATGTGTACACAGATGAACTGACACCCTGGTACAGACTTGAGCAAAAACAGGTGGCTGCATTTGTTCTAAAAAAGCTTTGGCTTAAGGGTTCTGCTGACCAAGTCTCCATGCTGCAAGGGTTGTTATGCAGTGAGGGAGACCAAAGGCATCTGGGATGTTATGCAGTGAGAGATGTTATGTAGTGAGGGAGGTTATGCAATGAGGGAGACCAAAGGCATCTTGGAGAGTCGTGGTGGAGATGGATGGGCAGGAGAGAAGAGATTAGGCAGCTGCCAGAGGGAGAAGGACTTGGGGGGAAAGAGATATGTTAAAATGTTTTTGATTAACCCTTTCATTATCTCCCTTTAAAGCATTTAATAAAATCTGCTATAATCGTCAGTGATTTAGATTTGCATGAAATCTGGCCTAAAGTGGAATATGGAACTACAAAAGGGGTATGTTCCCAAACAGATAACATTTATAGCACATGTGTGAGTATATGAGGGAGTTTCAAAAAGTCTGTAGCAAATGGAATGAAAATACAATGGAAATTTTCCACAAAGTGTTTAAAGATACCTCATATATACATGGATAAGTAGAGAGATGTCTGGAAGTACATGCACCAGAATGTGAATACTCATTACTTTATAATAATAGTCATATGGATAAGATTATAAATGCTTTTAGGTTTTTTCTTTATACTTTACTGGATTTTTCCATTTTTATGATGAATATGTAAAAGAATAATGTTGATAGTTTTAATAATAACAATGGAAGGGTTATAGCTATATTTTTCCAATCCGTTTTATTGGCATTTTCTAGTTTGCTTCCTACTTCATCTTCCATCATGCCTCTAATTGCTAGGTGTTTCTTTATTACTTTTCAGATCACCTAAGTTTTTATCCATGACTCTTAATTACTACATCTTTTGTGAAAAAATATCTTTCCATAGAGCATCTTTAGGATAGTAAGAACTTTGTGACCATCTATTGAGTCCTAGTATGGCATTGTATGAAAAGCACTGGACTGAAAGTTCATTTGAACCACAAGGTCAGTGGTTCAAACTCACCAACCACTCCTCAGAAACCCTATACGGGGTTCCTATGAGTCAGAACCTACTCGACAGCACTTAACAATAACTTTAAGTCCTAGGGTGCTGCAACTGGTTTGCCCTGAGTACTAATCTAAAAGTGAGCAGTTTGAACTCACCCAACAGTGCCATGGACGAAACTGGCTATCTGCTTCTGTAAATATCAACCAAGAAAATCCTGTAAATATCTATAACACTTCTGTCCCCATGAGTCAAAGTGGCAACTCAATAGTAACAAGTTTATTGCTTTGTTAATGATCACCTGTGGACTCCTGGTGTAGTGTACTGATACCAGCACTGGACTTTGAACCACAAGGTTGGCAGTTCAAACCCAACAGCTGCTCCTCGGAAACGCTATACAAGATTGCTATGAGTTGGAACTGACTCAACAGATCTTAACAATAACAACATACGATATAATGAACCCTGGTATGGCGCTTTAGGATAAGCACTGGACTAGTACTGGAAAGTTGGCAGTTCAAACCCACCAGATGCTCTCAAAAACCCTTTACAAGGTCGCTGAGTTGAAACCGACTCAATCACACACACACACATACACACACACTATCCATTCCTGCTATTGGCTTTAAAATATGTAACGCCAAGATGATTAGGGAGTTTGACAAGTGAATCTTCAGTTCAGATCTTAATGGAACACATATACATATGGCCAAGGTTTACACAGATCAACTCAGAAATCTCAAACACAGAAATGGATCCAAGCTCTAAATCAACGTATCAGCTGGGGTGGTTTCCCCATCCATTATGTTTAACCACCATTTAGGTGACATTTTGGCACTGTTGTTGTGTATAGGCTCTGGGGTATCAGAGCAAAGGAGAAGCCTCACAGAACTTTGCTCTTCTCATTTCCAGGAACAGTTATGGAGAGCAGAGCAGTTAATCTCACTGCCAGGGAGGGAGGGAAGCCAAAGGGAGTCTAAGACATTCAGGGCTTTAAAATAGTTGCCTTTACCTCATGAGCCATTTGGAGAAATCTATACAGAACTTGAAAAGCAAGTTGTATTAGAACCTTTTCCAACAGAAGTGAGGGTCTACCAGACATTTTTGTTTCCCAGGGTTTCTTTCTCAGATGAAACTTATTCCTCTCCAATCTCTTACTCACTGATTCAATTCTCCTCTGAGCTCTTCTATTTTCCTTAGCATCGCTGCTAGTCTCCTCTTGGATGGACATATCTTCCTCCTCTTACCATGTCTAAAGCGTACTCATCAACTTGCCCCTGACACTCTTATTGTCTCTGTTTTGTTTAATGACTTTATCATCCACCTCGTTCCATGGGAGAAAGATGAGGCTTTCTGCTCCCGTAAAGATTTACAGCCGCGGAAACCCTGTACAGGGTCGCTATGAGCCGGAATCGACTCCACAGCACACAGCCACCACAACCAGATGTTCCTTAGAAACCTGTCATTTTCCTCCCTGTTTCCTCTTTTTACTCTTATACAGTCTCTCTTTCCAAAATGCAGACATTCCATCAGGCATTAATTCTGATCTCTTCTAGAGAATTTTAGTAGACTGTTTCTGGAATCCTTGAACTTTGCAAGAACCCTTTTAATTTGTCTAAAACTAAAGTATGTTCTGTTTCCCATTCATCCTCCACAACAAAAATCTAATCTTCTCACCTGCATTATAACATTTAATAGTTAATCATTGTCTGGATAAGTAAATCTTTAATAAAAGGTACAATCCTTCATATTCCTTCAGTCCCAATCATAGTTCTCTGCCTTTTGCCATATGACAACTAGCTCTTTCATCCATTAACCCAGTCTGTTTTCTTAATGTGCTGTACCTAGTACAGGTTATGTGTTTTGTTGTTTGTTATTGTCTGTTTTGTTTTGTTTTAGCAAGAGAGCTTTACGGAGAAAACCTATAAATATTTTTGGTTCTAAGGGAACTCACATAACCTTCGGTGTGGATTGCACTGCAATGTAAAGAAAACAAAAATCCCACAACAGGACCAATAAATAATATCACAGTAAACAGAGACGAGATTGAAGTTGTCAAATACTTCATTTTGCTGGGATCCACAATCAATACTCATGGAAGTACCATTCAAGAAATCAAACAACATACTGCATTAGGTAAACGTGCTGCAAAAGATTTCTTTAAAGTGTTCACCAGCAAAGTTTGAGGACTAAGATGTGCCTGACCCAGCTACTGTTATTTCCAATCTTTCCAAACGCGTGTGAAAGTTGGGCAATGAATAAGGAAGATAGTAGAAGAGTCAATGTATTTGAATTATGGTGTTGAGGAAGAATATTAAAAGTACCATAGAGTGTCAGAAGACCAAACAAATCTTGTCTTGGAAGAAGTATAACTAGACTGCTACTTAGAAACAAGGCTGGCAAGATTCTGTCTCTCACAGTTTGGACGTGTTGTCAGGAAGGACTAGTCTCTCGAGAAAGACATCATGCTTGCTTATGGGGATCTCTTTCCTTTCCGTATAAAGTTAATGATTCGTTTTTCCATCTCTTTAAAGAATGATTTTGGAATTTGCATTGGGGTTGCATTATATCTATACATTGCTTTGTGTAGTTGTTGACATTTTCACAAAATTAAGTCTCCTTATCTACAAGCAGGTTATACGCCTCAATTTCTGCGTGTAGTAGTGTTTCTTAGTTTTCTTTGTATAAGTCTATTGTTTCTCTAGTTAGATGTACTTACAAATCTTTCATCTTTTGGATGGCTATTGTAAATGATATAGTTTTTTCATGGTTTCATTTTCAAAGCTCTCTTTATTAGTATAAAGGAATCTCACTGATTTTTGTACTGTTTATTTTGTATCCTGCCACTTTGCCAAATCTGTCAATGAGTTCTAATAATTTTCTTGGGGAATCTTTGGGATTTTCTAAGTATAGGATCATATCACCTGCAAATAGAGAGAGTTTTACTTCTTTGCCAGTTTGGATGTCTTTATTTCCCTTTTTTTGCCATATAGCTCTGGCTAATATTTCCAGCACAATATTGAATGTTGTTGTTGTTATGTGCCATGGAGTCAGTTCCGACTCATAGCAACCCTGTACAAGGTTTCCGAGGCTATATTGAATAGGAGTGGTGACAAAGGGCATCCTTGGCTGGTTCGTGTTCACAGGGGGAATAACTTCAGTTTCTCACCTTGAGAGTGATGTTGGTTGAAATTATGAATTATGTTGAGGTTTTCCTGTCTATTCCTATTTTGTTGAGCTTTTTTTTAAATCAGGAATAAGTTTTGGATTTGTCAAAATTTTTCTTTGTTTTATTTATGAGGTGTATTATATTGATTTTGTTCCTAATAGTGAGCTATCCTGCATACCTAGTAGGAATCCTACTTGGTTGTGATGTATTATTTTTTTGATATACTGTTGAATTCTACTGGCTAGGATTTTGTTGAGAATTTTTGCACTTATATTCATAAAGGATATTGGTCTATAATTTTCTTTCTTAATGATGTCTTTGCCTGATTTTGGGATCAGAATTATGCTTGCTTCATCAAATGAATTCTAGAGTTTTCCATTCTTTTCTATTTTGCTGGGGGTGGAGGGTGGGGGGGTGAGTTTTGACTTGATCAATTTCTTCTCTTGTTATAGGCTTGTATAAATTTTCTACTTCCACCTGTGTTAGTTTAGGTTGGTCATGTGTTTCTAGAAATTCATCCATTTCTTCTAGGTTTTCAAATTTGTTGGGGTACAATTCTTCATAGTATGCTGTTATTATCCTTTTTATTTCCATTGATTCTATTGTGATATCATCATATCATTGCTTATTTGTGTTAATTGTATTTTCTTCTTCACTCTTGTTATATTTGCCAATAGTTTGTTGATTTTATTAATACTTTCATTAAACCAACTTCTGTTTTACTGATTCTTTCTACTATTTTCCTATTTCATTTATTTCTGATCTGTCCTTTAGTATTTATTTTCTTCTGGTGACAATAGGCTTAGTTTACTGCTCTTTTTCTAATTGTTGGAGATGTCCTGATAAAAAGAACGCTCAACAAAATAGGAATAGAAGGGAAATCCCCAACATAATTTAGGGCATATCAACCAACATTACTCTCAAGGTTGATTTTGGTTCTTTCATCTTTTTGGATGTTTGCACTATTACATAAATTGCCCTTTGAGCACTTCTTATGCTGTGTCCTAAATGTTTTGGTAAGTTGTATTTTCATTCTCATTTT
>NW_006408664.1:1167205-1168537 GCF_000296735.1 Chrysochloris asiatica | reverse complement strand
CTCTTCACTTTGTTATTCCCGGAGTAGTAAATAATGTGGTCATCAGATTCAAAATGGCCAATACCAGTCCATTTCAGTTCACTAATGCCTAAGATATCGATGTTTGTGCCTTCCATTTCATTTTTGACAACTTCTAATTTTCGCACATTCATACTTAGTGCATTCCATATTCTGATTTTCATTGCATGTTTTCAGCTGTTTCTCTTCATTTTGAGTTGTGCCCCATCAGCAAATAAATGTTCCACAGGCTTTTGCCCATGGGCTTTACTCCATTCACATCATCACAGTCAATTCTACTCTGAGGAGGCAGCTCTTCCCCAGTCTCATTTTGAGTGCCTTCCAACCTGAGGGGCATAATTACCCCCCTCCCACTATATATGACAGTGTTTCTCTGATATTCATAAGGTTTTCAGTGACTAACTATTCAGAAGTGGTTTGTCACTCCTTCTTCCCAGTCTGTCTTTGTCTGGAAGCTCATCTGAAACCTGTCCACCAAGGGTGACCCTGCTGGTATTTAAAATACCGTTGGCATAACTTTCAGAATCACAGCAACTAACAAGCCACTACAGTCCGACAAACTGACAGATGAGTGGTGGATTAGAGACTATAGCATCTTTAAAGTCCTAGTGTGGCACTGTAGAAGAAGCACTGCTAACATAAAGGTCAGCGGTTCAAACCCACCATCTACTCCTTGGAAATCCTATACAGGGTCACTGTGAGTTAGAACTGACTCAATGGCACTTAACATCAAAGAAGAAAAAGCTTAGGCATTACTGAAAATGTAAATGTATAGAATATTTGCCACTTCTTTTGGGAACTAAAAATAATATTTATTACTATTATTCTGAAGAGAAGGCATCCTAATGGATAGTTGGTTAGACTTGGGCTGCTAACAGCAAGGTCAGCTGTTCCAGTGAGATTAGACCTACTGCTCCCGTAAAGATTTATAGTCTCGGACGCCCTAAACTAGACAAGGTCGCTATGAGTCCGAACGACTCAAAGGCACTGTACCACCACCACCAAAGGATGATGTTCCTTCTCCTTGTTCTGTCACTGATTCTTAACTAATAGAGCCATTCTCATTCTGCGATGGGAAATAACCAACAACAGAAAAGTAACGATTTTAGAGACGAAGTCAATTGCCAGGCAGGGTCAGGACAGCCAAAGCTGTAGAGAGCAGATGTATCCCTGAACTCAGATTCCAACAAAGCACCCCCTTTTTCAGGAGGCGGAGCAGAACGCAGCGTCGAGAACTGCAGGACCACGTTTCCCCAGAGGCGTTGGAGGCGGGTCCCGAGTCTGGGGGGTGGTGGGGGGGGTGGATCTCCTGGG
>NW_006408664.1:1143965-1166140 GCF_000296735.1 Chrysochloris asiatica | reverse complement strand
AGAAAGCCTCATCTTTCTCCCGCGGAGCGGCTGGTAGTTTCGAACCGCTGACTTTAAGGTTCGCAGCCCGATTCGTAACCACTACGCTACCAGAGGAAGTAATTTTTGTAGGGAAATCTACAACCTCTCTTTATTAGGTTTCCTCAAATCCTTTGGAGCTGTCACACAAGATGTTGTGATTCAAATATATGGTATCTGGATAGGAAATTTCCAGTAGCTAGGACCGGCCAAGCCTCTAAAATACCAATAATGAGGAAGTTAGCATTTGCTACATAGATGAGTTCATCCTTAAATCTTAATTTTAGTTTCATAACTTTTAAGCAATACCTTGATTCTTTAAACGGGAAAATGTTTATGTGTGTCATAGGGCAAGCTTAATCTTGTGTTACTCTGTTTTTCCAGATGGTATATTCTTCATTCTGTGAGCTAAGATTCAGTCATCACCATTCAGGTTAAAGGGAAGACTAATATTTTATTTAATGATTTTTAGACATTTTTTTTCATTGTCAGTAACCTTTTTTATTATCCTAACAATGTCATCCTTTTGTGACTCTTTCCTGCCTCTGGGGTTTGTTTTTGCATCTGATTAGGTTTTTGTTTTGTTTGGGTGGGGCTCTTCTTTGCCATTGCATGAAATACTGGAGCGATTTAACTTTAACCTGGTTCCTGGAAGGTTCTGAGAAATCAGCAAGAGACAGCATAGTTAATGAGTCAAAGGTTAAGAATAAAGAGCAGTTTAATTTAAGAGCCTGAGTGCTTTCTTTGTAACTTCTTAAAGAAAAATATTTTGGGAAATGTACAAACATCTAATTTCAAATGGTTTATTCTCAGTTTTAGCAAGGTTATGGAATTTATATTCATTCTTTTTGCAAGCCAAGACCGTTTCCAGCGTGTTTCATTGTGTTCTTATACATGATCTTAAAAGTTTATTAGTTGTAATGTTCCTTTGCTTTTAAAAAATTGTTTGAAGAAGTTAAGCTTAACTATCAAAGTAAAATATTTATTCTGTAAAGTTCTCTTTTGTTTAATTAGGTGTTTGGTGACCAATAAGTCTGCCTGATTGAACTGGTGGAATCGAATTAGTAAGTTTGTGTAATAGTTGGTCGTTTCTGATCGTAGTATTAAGATTTGTTTAATGTTCTTCATAAAGGATTAATGGGTAATAACTTTTGAATAAGGTAGTTTAATACGGAATCAGAGTTCAGGCTTTAAGGTCAGGATATCTGAGTTCTAATCCCAGCTCTGCCTGAAGACTTACTCTGTGACCTAGGGCAAGACACTTCTCCTTTGTGCCTCCATACCAAAAACCAAATCAGTTCTGACTCATGCCTGAAAACCATCCTCCCTAAAATGATGCAGATTGCTCACCTACCTCACAGGGTTGTTGTGAGGCTAACTAATAAGCAACTGTAAAATTCCTTACCAGTAAAATGCTTATTAATAGTGATATACATACATACATTGAAAGGCTTAGTCAAGAAACTTTAAGAAATAAGATAAAACCCACTACCATTGAGTCAATCTCTACTCATAAAAGGTTTCTGAGACTATCTTGGAGTGGCTGGTGGTTAGCAGCCACTGCCTGACCCACAGTGGTTAGCAGCCCAATGCCTGACCCACAGTGCCACCAATGTAAATTAAAATTTGCTTTATTTTAGTACCATTTATTTATCCCACTGCATTACTTAACTATCAGAAAGCAAAAACCTTTCTCTATAGTGTAAGGGCATTAACATAGATTGCGAATACATATGCTGATGAGCCTGTTGGATATTTTTCCGACTATAGTTTCTGTTTTGCTGTTTTGCTCTGACACGAGTAGAGTATTTCCTTCTAGGTTGTCGTCCTGGGAACCCCTGCGGAAGAAGATGGTGGTGGCAAAATTGATTTAATCAAAGCGGGGGCTTTTGAAAATCTTGATGTTGTTTTTATGGCCCATCCTTCCCAAGAGAATGCTGCTTATCTACCTGATGTGGCTGAACATGAGTAAGTAGTCAAGTTAAAGATAAACTTCTTAGTGACAGTGAGACCACAGAGTGTTTAACATGCTTGAACTAAAGAAGAAACGCCGTATTTATTCATTTATCAAGTAATTTGAAATGTATGAAGTCTTGTTTGCCATTGAGTGTCATTTGTCAAATCTCTTTTTTTTATTTAAACTTTTCATTGTGAATTGAGTGAAGGTTTACAGAACAGATCATCAGTTTTACATTCATCAGATCATATACTTTGCTTCATTACAATGATTGCAATCTCCCCATGTACCATCAGTTAACAGTATTTCCCTCTGTGCACTTTAACTCTTGTATGCCTCCCTATGTCTCCCTATTTTGTTTTCTGATTTTTAAATAGTGTAGTGGGATAAATAAATGGTACTAAAATAATGCTAATTTTAATTTATACTGGTGGTGCTTTGGGTCAGGCATTGGGCTGCTAACAACCTTCATCTTTCCTCTGCTTTACATTTAGATCTTTGATCCACATTGAGTTCATTTTTGTATATGGTATGATATTGGGTCTTGTTTCATTTTTTTGCAAATGGATTTCCAGTTTTGCCAGCACCATTTGTTAAGGGAGACTATCTCTTCTCCATTTAATGCATTTTGACATTTAGTTGAAGATAGCAGACTGTAGGAAAATAGATTTACTTCTGGGTTCTAAATTCTATTCCATTGATCTGTGTGTTTTTCATTGTACGAGTACCAACCAGTCAGTCTGTTTTGACTGCTGTGGCTATGTAGTAGGTTTTGAGATCAGGAAATAAAAATCCTTTGTTCTGTTTTTGTCAAGCCTCTTTTAATTGAGATTTATTATGGCATTTATCATTGGAGTATTAACATAGTATCTAAAAAGCTTAGAAATATCAAGTAATATATGGATATTTATGCTCTATTTAAGAGGTCTGATAGCATAAGTGGTTAAGAATTGGGCTGCTAACCCTAGGTCAGCAGTTTGAAACTACTAGCTGTTCTGCAGGAGAAAAATGAGGCTTTCTGCTCCTGTAAAGATTTACAGCCTCGGAAACCTTATACAGGGGCGCTATGAATTGAAACTGACTCCATGGCACACCACCACCACCACCATGCTCTATTTAAACTCTCAGAGTAATTTTGTTTCTGGAAATAGCTAGCTTTTGACATGGAACTGTGAAAGACAGCTCTCTTAGACTTAGGAAGAAAGTACATGTCTTCATTTTATTTTGAGTTCTTTGCAAAACGTGTAAAGTATTATTTCTAAGAGAGAATACAGAACCCGGGAACTGTGGACTTTAGTGCAACTTGTCAATATGTTATTTTTTAATTTGCCTGAGGTTGAAACCTTTTATTTATCTTTCTGTGTGTTGAAGAGCTCACTTTCTTTGGTACCTCACTGAGGTAGTTTGAAAGTTTTATAGAAATTTCAATCATAATAGTTAATGGTCCAGTTAGTGGTCCAATCAGAAGGATTCACTGCTCAACTGCTTCTAGAAAATCACATGTTCACCTCTGCAGCAGCTGGCAAGGATTGCAGAGCTTTCTGTTGTAGCCAGCAATGCTTCTAGATGGTAGTCGGTTACTTTGTATGACTCCACAATTCACCAGGTTTGTCTTCAAAGGGTAATGATTTTAACCGTTCTTTGTTTTTATCACCAGGAATTGGTACTATGATACAGTGAAAGTTTCAACTTTGGTTTTAGGGATGGTTTAAGTTATGCTGGTACCCAAAGCTCTGAGTACAAGTAGATAACATCGTCAGCTGGTAACCTAGCTAAAAGTTGACAGTTCAAGTCTACCCAGAAATACCTTGGAAGAAAAACTTAATAGTCTGCTTCCATAAAAATCAGCCATTGAAAACTCTATGGAGCAAAGTTCTGTCTTGACACATAAGGGGTCACCATGAGTTGAAATTGATTCAATGGCAGCTGGTTTTGACCATCTTCATAATTCCAACTCCTAACAAAGTACTGCTTGTTTGTGTGATTTGAATTGAATTGAATCATCTACCAATTTAATCTGTATAGGAAGTATATTGAACAAAGTTGTCTCTTTTAGTGGTTACGAATCGGGCTGTGGAACTGGAAGGTCAGCAGTTTGAAACTACCAGCTGCTCCGCAGGAGAAAGATGAGGCTTTCTGCTCCTGTAATGATTTACAGCCTCGGAAACCCTGTTCAGGGTTGCTATGGGTTGGAACTGACTCGACGGCACATAATAACAGCAACAACAACAATATGATTATTATAAATGATGTGCAAATCTAATGTCTAGCCATGTGAATTATTTTGAATTAAAAGGGGTAATTCTGACTGCTTGGATTAAAAAAAATTATTGACAATGAAAAAGCAATTTTAAATGATGTTTTTATTTCCTAGTATGACTGTGAAATACTATGGAAAAGCATCTCATGCTGCTGCTTACCCCTGGGAAGGCGTAAATGCATTAGATGCTGCTGTTCTCGCTTACAACAATCTGTCTGTGTTAAGACAACAAATGAAACCAACCTGGAGAGTTCATGGTACGAATGTCAAGTATTTTGTGTAATAAATGCTGCCTAGTAGTTCAGAGTCCTGGAATGGCTCTGTGGGTTAATGTGCTGGACTGCAAGGTCTGCTTAATCTGCAAGGTCAATGGTTCAAGCTCACCAGCCACTCCTTGGAAATCCTATACACTGTGGGTCGGAACTGACTCCACGGCACTTAACAACAACAGAAACAACAATATGTTGTAGGAGCCCTAGTGTGGCGCTGTAGGATGACTCTTCATTCTCAGTGTAGTTCCAAAGACAGAAATTTGTTTTGATAGTTGATTGTGCTAAGTGAGCTTTGACCTGCATTGCTTTTTTCTTGGCCTAAAAATCATTCCTAAACTAAATGTCATTTAAAACATTGATGGGATTATTGAGGTACAAAGGGATTAAAGAATCGCATATCACTGATTGGTTGTTGGTTTTGTTTTTTAATGTCAAAAGTTTATAAAACTATAGAATTGTAATAAAGATTATTGAAATGTCTTCAGAAAGCTAGTTCATTTTTTGTAGTAATATACATTTCTAAAGGTTCTTTATAATATAGAATCTTAATATCTTCGTGTAGAAATTCCTTAGAATGAAATACATATAGAAAACTTTTTTCTTCTTAGCCAGAAAGTATCACCCTATGTGTGGTTGTATAGTGCATTAAAATATTTGCTTAGTATTTCTGTGAAGCTAATAAGTTTAAATAATTTTTCCTTAGTGTTATTGGCTGGAAAACTTTATGGGTATATTTAAACTTAAAGAAATGATCTTTGAGCTTAATTCCAGTAATTTGGTTCTCTTTATAGGTATAATAAAAAATGGTGGTATAAAACCCAATATCATTCCCTCTTATTCTGAATTAACCTATTACCTCCGTGCACCCTCAATGAAAGAACTTCCAGTTTTGACCAAAAAGGCAGAAGATTGCTTCAGAGCTGCAGCTTTGGCTACGGGGTGCACAGTAAGAACTTTTAAGAGTTTATTTAAGCTATAATCAGAGGTATATAAGTAACTGGGGTGGTTTGTATTCAATTTGATTAAAATCGTGCCTGCATCTTTTTTATTTGATGATGTCTTAAGAATGTAAAATCTGCTGGTTGATAAATATACATACACACACATACTTTAATATATTTTATACAATGCCTTTAGTAGAGAAGACTACTGGTAGTCTTAACTTATTCAGTATTAGAATAATTCTTATATTCTTGTGCTAGCATCTTCCTATTTGTACATTATACCTTTCCCTATTAATTTTAGAATTGCTCTATAGAGTTCCTATAAAGGGAACTTTATGGCAAAGTCAAGTAAAGCTATTTTTAGTAAAATTACAGATATGTGTAATAGTGCTATAAATAAATACTCAAGCCATATTGGAATAGAAGTTAAAATAGACACACAACAGTGTGTGTTGATAGGAACCATAAAATCAGTCACTTCTTTATATACCAGTCGTGCATTCAAAGCGGTGGCATGGGAAGCTTCAGTGTTATGTAACGTGATTCTTGCCCTCTGGGAACCAGTAGTCTAGTTGGAGAGACAAGTGCCTCTCAGCCCTGCTGCGTATACAACCTTTGTAAACATTTAACATATCTGGGCTTCCTTATTTTCACTTTAATAGTAATATTAGTTATAGTACTGTAATTGAATAGTGTTATTGTTAAGTGCCATCAAGTCGGTTCCAACTCATAGCGACCTTGTATAGGGTTTTCAAGCAACAGCTGGTGGATTTGAACTGCCAACCTTGCCACACCAGGACTCCAATTGAATAGTAATAGTAATGCAGTTTATCTTTGGGTTCTTGTGAGGATTAAATAAAATAATGTTTGTGAAGAATTTAGTGTAGCAAGCCCTCATACATATCACCTTATTTTTTTCTACTGGAGATTTGTGACTTAATGAGGTTAGTACCAATATCTCATAGTAGCTGTGATTCTCAGCATATGTCAAGTGTCCAAAGACTTGTATAAATAGTAGTAAGTGCCATGGTGAGTCAGAGGCAGGAAAGAGGTTGTCTGGGCTGTTAAGACAAAGGTTTCATGTAATTCTATAGATCTAAATTGTGCTTTGAAGGAGTTCATACTTTCAGATGTGGAGGATAGAGTGTAAGCTCTCTTAGGGAATGGAGTGAGAAAAGATAGGAATGTTAAAGCTCATAGTCTGGTGCAGTGAATAGATAAATACCGTGAAAACGGAAACTTGTGCCAGAGAAGGAAACCGCAAACATTTCTCACTAAAATAAGTAATAGGAAAGTGTTAAGACTGCACCCTGTCAGAGATGGAAAACAAGACAATGCTGTCAGCTGCTGGCCCTCACAAGTTTCACTGTTTATGGGCAAACGTAAGAACAAGGTTGTAGACTATTGGTGCAGATTTAGTATATGAGTGCTATGAAGATTCCTGTAGCCTAGAGCAGTGAAAAATTAAGCATCCATCTTCTTACTTATAAATAGTATTTATAAAACACGTGAACTACTATCACTAGCTAATATCTCAAGAAACTATATTCCTTTATGGTAAGATTTATTGTACATTACCATGGGTTTAAGTCTTTTTTAAATAGTCTTTTAATACTGTCTTATAGTTTGATTTGTAAGAATCCGATTAGGTTATCATTGCCACTGTAGGTATTTCTAGGAATAGGAGAAATCTCATCTCTGGTAGCGTAGTGGTTAAGAAACGGGCTGCTAATCTCACAGTCAGCAGTTTGAAACTACCAGCTGTTCCACGAGAGAAAGATGAGGCTTTCTGCTCCCATAAAGATTTATAGCCTCGGAAACCCTGTGCAGGGTCACTATGAGTTGGAACTGACTCCATGGCACATAACAACAACAACTATTTTATGATTGACTTTTGCTTGTGTTATTGGTATTTAATTTGAGGGAATCTTGCCCATTTTCATTTAATCAAAACCTAGACCTGTAAATCCACTTAACTGGGCACAAATCTACACCCTGGTGGTGTAGTGGTTTAAGCATTTGGCTACTAAGCAAACCCATTAGTTGCTCTGAAGGAAAAAATTGTGGCATTCAGCCTCCATAAAGATTATATCCTTGGAAACCTTATGGGATAGCTGTTTGGTGTGGCGCTGTGGGTTATGCGCCAGATTGCAAAGCCGTTTGAACTGCAAGGTTGGCGGTTCAAGCTCACCAGCTGCTCCTCAGAAACCCTATCCAGGGTTGCTATGGGTCGGAACCGACTCAGTGGCACTTAACAACAACAATAACAAATGAGTCATAATCAACTCAATGGCAATGAGTTTGGTTTTGCTGTATGTGTTAATATGCTGAAATGAATAAATTTGGACTATTGCAACCCTTCATCATAAAATTTCTTAATCTCAGGGAACTTTTATGCCTTTCAGAGCAGGCAGTGGTGTCGTTGGCACTTTGTATATTGAATATTATTGTTCCTAAGTGCCATTGAGTCAGTTTTGACTTATAGCAACCCTGGATAGGGTTTCCAAACCTGTAAATCTTGCGGGACAAGAAAGCCTCATCTTAGAAATGACTAGCAGGCTCAAACTGATGACCTTTTGGTTTGCAATCCAGTACTTATCCTAAAACACCACATTCTCTATATTGAATATTGTTAAGTACTGTCGACTCTTCTTCTAAGTCATAGCAACCTTATATGAGGATTTCTGAGGAGTGACTGGTGGGTTTGAACTGCCAGCCTTGCAGTTAGCAGTCCAGTGCTTATCCTATATCATTACACCAGGATTCCATATTGAGTATGATTGTTGTTAAGTACTGTGGGGTTGGTTCCAACTCATAGTGAGCCTGCACAAGGTTTCTGAGGCTGTAAATCTTTACGGGAGCAGAAAGCCTCATCTTTCTCCTGCAGAACAGCTGGTAGTTTCGAACTGCCGATCTTGAGGTTAGCAGCCCGATTCATAACCACTACGCTCCCAGAGCTCCTTATTGTTAAGTGCTGTCAAGTTGTTTCCGACTCAAGATGATGATGATGTGATGGGCCATGGAGTCGGTTCCAATTCATAGCGACCCTGCACAGGGTTTCCGAGGCTGTAAATCTTTACGGGAGCAGAAAGCCTCATCTTTCTTCTGCAGAACTGCTGGTAGTTTCGAACTGCTGACCCTGAGGTTAGCAGCCCAATTTGTAACATAGTGACTCTGAATATCTTTTAGAGGCTACAGCCCAGATGAGTGTTCTTCAGAGTGATTTTTGGACCACTTGCTTTAGAATTATTTAGGGGTGCTGCTTAAAATGAAGAGTTCTGAACTCTACCCCACATTCTATGATAGGAGCTTCAGAAAGTTCATGGAAAAATAGGATTAAAGGATAATGGGAAATTTGAAGCCCCCTTGTATTTAGCTGAGAGGTTTGGGTACATATATAACATAAAGGAGAGATGGTCTAGGCAGTCTTGCTATAGAAAATCCTATATTTTATTAAGGTAAGAGATTGGAGCAAATTTATATCCAGAAATGAAGTGCTTCCTCTTAAAACCACTTTCTGTCAAAGATAAATTACTGGTTAGAAAATTAAACAGTTTGAATTTTTATTTTAAAATTGTTTTATAATTTTTATTAGGTAGAAATTAAAGATGGAGCACATGATTATTACAATGTTCTTCCCAATAAAAGTCTATGGAAAGCGTACATGGAAAATGGGACGAAACTGGGAATAGAATTCATTTCAGAAGGTGGAATGTTGAATACTCCATCAGGTAATTTCTTTCATTAAATTTATCAGGTAAAGTTCTTTCATTAAACAAGCATTGAGCTGTTTGAAGAAGAGAAAATACTGTCTTTGGTTAAATGGTTTTGTTTAATGACTTGGGAAGCTGGTGGTGGGATGGCGATTACTGATCTTCACAGTGATTTTCACACACTTAATAGTTTGTTTATTTGTTAGATGCCCTCGAGTAAGTTCCAACTCACAGTGGCCCTGTGCACAACAGAATGGAGCTCTGCTTGCTCTTGCACCAGCCTCACAATTGTTACTGTGTTTGAGCACATTGATGTGGTAACTGTGTCATTCCATCTCACTATGGTCTTCCTTTTATAAATGACTGTCTGTTTTACCAAGCATGATGTCCCTTTCCAGGGACTGATCCCTCCTGATAACATGCCCAAAGTATGAAAGACAGGAAAGAAAGAAAAGACCAAAATGAATGTGGGAAGAGACTCTGAAACTTGCTCTTGAACATATAGTAGCTAATGTAAATAGAAGGAATGATGGGGGACCAGAAGACAAAGTAGTATAACGTGCGAAGACTTAGAGTTAGAAAATGCAAGCTCAGCCTTCACAAGCTGAAAGAACTGAAAAAAGATTCAAGCCTCGAGTTGTAATGTTGAAGATTATTACTGAGCCTTCCTGATGCCATGTTCTTCATATAATTTAGTATCTCCACTTTGCACAGCAGATAGATTGAATAAGTATGATGAAAAAAATATAACCCTGGTGCATACCTTTCCTGATTTTAAACCATTCAGTATCCCTTTTTTCTGTTTGAATGCTTCTTGAAATGTTTGAACATCAGCCATTTCTTTCTGGTAATATAACTCTATCCATCATTTTTTGATGCTTTCTGCATCATTCAATATTTTGCCCATTGTTGTTGTGTTAAGTGCTGTTGAGTCAATTCAGACCCATAGTGACCCTGTATAAGGTTTCTGAGGAGTGGCTGGTGAGCTTGAACTGCTAACCTTTAGGTTCAAAACTTTGCAATCCAGCACATAAACCCACAGCGCCACAACAGAACTCCTGTTCTTGCCCATAATCCTTCAATATTGCAAGTCAAGATTTGAAAATTTTTTTCAGTTCTTTTAGTTTGAGAAATGCTGAGTGAATTCTTCCCTTTTAGTTTTCTAACTCTAGGTCTTTGCATTTTTCATTATTAATACTTGACTTTGTTTTCTTGAACTGCCCTTTGAGATTTTCTGTTTAGCTCCTTGACTTTTTCAATTTTTCCATTCACTTTAGCATCTCTATTGGTTGTTGTTAGGTGCCGTGAAGTTGGTTCCGACTCATAGTGACCCTGTACAGGGTTTCTGAGGCTGTACATCTTTACGGGAGCAGAAAGCCTCATCTTTCTCCCTCAGAACAGCTGGTAGTTTCGAACTGCTGACTGTGAGATTAGCAGCCTGATTCGTAACCACTGTACTACCAGAGCTCCTTACTTGATAGTAAATTTCAGAGTCTCCTCTGACATTCATTTTGGCGTTTTCTATCTTTCTTAGTGACCTTTTGTTTTCTTCCTATGTGATGTTCTTGATGTCATCCCACAACTCTTCTGGTCTTCAGTTTAGAGTCTAATGCATCAAATATGTTCCAGCTGAAGTTAAAGACCACAAATTTGTTGTAATGTTAATCTTCGTGATTATGTATTTTGCCCTAACTAGTTTCTGTGGTCTAGCTGTAGGAGGGAAGTGCAGTGAGATCTCCTTAGGGCTTGGATTTTATGTAATGGACAAACAGTAGAATAAAGGGACTATTATTTGGGTATGTTTTGTAGGTGCAAAGGTCTAGCTCTAAAAGTAATATCTTTAAATATGTAGTAGGCATTCATATGCTTATGTCCTGTGTACTTTTATACCATAACCACTGTATTCTCAGTGTCTGGAGCTATTTCTGGCTTGGTTAAGAGCTTATTAGTGAACTATTTCCTGAAGCAGTGTATTTTCATGAAGGCCACAGTGCTTGGCCTCAAAGTCTAACTTCAGCCTGGCTTTACTTTTAACTAGTAGTTATGAAATTGGGGCCAAGTTATTTTGTATCTGTAAACCTTGGGTATTCCATGTTACTATAAAGTAGTCAGTTTGTCGTACTGTGAGTTGCTGTGATTCTGAAAGCTATGCCACCGGTATTTTAAATACCAACAGGGTCACCCATGGTGCACATGTTTCAGATGAGCTTTCAGACAAAGACATACTAGGAAGACAGAGTGAGAAACTATTTCCGAATATTTAGTCAACTGAAAACCTTATGAATATCAGAGAAACACTGTCAGATATAGTGCTGGAAAATGAACCCCTCAGGTTGGAAAACACTCAAAATGTGACTGGGGAAGAGCTGCCTCCTCAAAGTAGAGTTGACCATGATGATGCGAGTGAAGTAAAGTCCATGGGAGAAAAGCCCACGGGACCTTCATTTGCTGATGGGGCCCAATTCAAACTGAAGAGAAACAACTGTAAACATTCATTGAAAATCAGAACATGGAATGTACAAAGTATGAATGTGGGAAAATTGGAAGTTGTCAAAAATGAAATGGAATGCATAAACATTGATATCTTAGGCATTAGTGAGCTGAAATGGACTGGTATTTGCCATTTTGAATCTGGACAACCACTTGCTTTACTATGCTGGGAATGACAAATTGAAGAAGAATGGTGTTGCATTCATTGTCAAAAAGAACATAACCAGATCAGACATGAGGTACAACGCTGTCTGTGATAGGATAATATCCATGCGCCTACAGGGAAGAACTGGTGTGGCGCTGTGGGTTAATGCACCAGGCTGCAAAGCTGTTTGAACTGTAAGGTGGGCGGTTCAAGCTCACCATTCGCTCCTCACAAACCCTACACAGGGTCGCTATGGGTCAGAATCGACTCAATGGCACTTAACAACAACAGGGACGCCTAGTTAATACCACTGTTATTCAAATTTACGCACCAACCACTAAAGCTAGTGAGGATGAAATAGAAGAATTTTACCAACTTATTCAATCTGAAATCCATCAAAGTTGCTATCAAGATGTATTGATCATTACTGGTGAGTGTAATGCAAAGGTTGGGAGCAAAGAGGAAGGATCAGTAGTTGGAAAATATGGCCTTGATGAGAGAAATGATGCTGGAGAATGCATGATAGAATTCTGCAAAACCAATTATTTGTTCATTTCAAATACCTTCTTTAGACAGCATAAGAGATGGCTTTACACATGGACCTCACCAGATGGATTACATAGAAATCAAATTGACTACCTCTGTGGAAAGAGACGATGGAAAAGCTCCATATCATCAGTCTTAACAAGGCCAGGGACAGACTGTGGAACAGACCATCAACTACTCATATGCAAATTCAAACTGATCTGAAGAAAATGAAAACAAGTCCATGAGAACCAAAATATGATCTTGAATATATACCACCTGAATTTAGAAATCATCTGAAGAACAGATTTGATACATTAAACACTAAAGACTGAAGACCAGAAGAGTTGTGGGATGACATCAAGAACATCATATATGAAGAAAGCAAAAAGTCATTGAGAAGACAAGAAGGAAAAGATCAAAGTGGATGTCGGAAGAGACCCTGAAACTTGCTTTCCAGCATAGAGATGCTAAAGCAAATGGAAGAAATGAGGAGGTCCAAGAGCTGAACAGAAAATTTCGAAAATCAGCTCGAGAAGATAAAGCCAAATTTTACAACAAAATGTGGAAAGATCTGGAATCAGAAAACCAAAAAGGAAGAACACGCTCAACATTTCTCAAGCTGGGGGAATTGAAGAAGAAATTCAAACCTCGATTTTCATTATGGAAAGATTTTCTGGGCAAATTATTGAATGATGCAGAGAGCATCAAGAGAAGATGGAAGAAAAACAGAGTCACTGTACCAAAAGGAAATGGTTAATGTTCAAACGTTTCAAGAGGTAGCATATGATCAAGAGCCAATGATACTGAAGAAGGAAGTCCAAGGTACATTGTATGAATTGGCCAAAGAACAAGGCACCAGGAATTGATGGAATAAAAATTGAAATCTTTCAATAAAGTGAGGTGGCACAGGAGGCACTCACTCATCTCTGCCAAGAGATTTGAAAGATAACTATCTGGCCAACTGATTGAAACAGATCCATAAATGTGCCCATTCCAAAGAGAGGTGACCCAATGGAATGTGGAAATCATCGGACAAGCTCTTTGATATCCTATGCGAGTACAGTTTTGCTGAAGGTAATACATTAACGGCTACAATCATATATAGACAGTGAACTTCCAGAGGTTCAAGCCAGATTCAGAAGAGGCCTTGGAACGAGGGATATCATTGCTGATGTCCGATGAATCTTGGCTGAAAGCAGAGAATTTCAGAAAGATGTTTGCCTGTGCTTTATTGACTACGCAAAGGCTTTTGATTGTGTGGATCATGACAAGCTATGGACAACTTTGCGAAATATGAGTATTCCTGAACACTTAATTGTGCTCATGAGGAATCTGTACCTGGACCAAGAAGCAGTTGTTTGAACAGAACCAACATTGAATATTTTTAAATTAAGAAAGGTGTGTGACAAGGTTGTATTCTTTCACCATACTTATTCAACCTGTGTGCTGAGCAAATAATCTGAGAAGCTGGGTTCTATGAAGAAAAACGTGGCATCAGGATTGGAGGAAGACTCATTAACAACCTGCGATATGCAGATGATACAACCCTGTTTGCTGAAAGTGAAGAGGACTTCAAGTATTTACTGATGAAGATCAATGAGCACAGCCTTCGGTATGGATTGCATCTCAATGTAAAGAAAGCAAAAATTCTTACCACTGGACCAATAAGCAACATACTTATCAACGGAGAAAAGATTGAAGTTGTCAAGGACTTCATTCTTCTTAGATTAACTATCAACACTCATGGAAGCAGCAGTCAAGGAATCAAACGACGTATTGCATTAGGCAAATCTGCTGCACAAGACCTTTTTAAAGTGTTGAAGAGCAAAGATGTCAGCTTGAGGACTAAGGTGCGCCTGACCCAAACCATGGTATTTTCAATGACCTCATATGCATGCGAAAGCTGGGCAGTGAATCAGGAAGACCGTAGAAGAACTGATGCTTTTGAGTTATGGTGTTGGAGGAGAATATTGAAAGTGCCATGGACTGCCAACAGAACCAATAGATCCATTTTGGAATAAGTGCATCCAGAGTGCTTTTTGGAGGCCAAGATGGCCAAACTTCGTCTCTCATACTTCGGACATATTGTCAGGAGGGACCAGTCACTGAAGAAAGATATGTTTGGTAAGGTGGAGGGTCAGAGAAAAAGAGGACGATCCCCCAAAGAGATGGATTGGACAAGTGACCGCATCGATGGATGGCAACAGGGGTGAGGTTAGCCTAGGATCAGGCAATGCATAAGGTTGCTATGGGTTGGTACCAACTCGATGGCGCTTATCAACAACATAAAGTAGAAATTGTTCAACATATTAATGTGAATACACATAAAATGTTTTGTTTGCAGCATGATAATTCTAGCAAAATGTTAGCTGTTGTTACATATTATTTTGTGTATTTATACCCTCACTACTTATTCCTTTATTGTCTAACTTTGCCTTGCACCACATTTGGCACATAGTAAGAATTCAGGAAAAACCTATTGGGTGAGCGTAATGCATTATTTTTACTATTATTGATTCAGCATTTGTCAGTCATATGCCAGACCATATTCACAGTGGCTTTAAGTACTATTTTAGGCTTAGTAGATCTTAATCATCTAGTTAGGAAGACAGAGTTTAACCAAGTAATCCAATAAAAGAAAAACTAAAACTGAAAAATATCATGAAGGCATGTAGTAAATTCTGTGAGAGTTTATACTGACGTAAAGAATTAGACCTTACCAAGAAGGTGAAATAAGACTTGCTTCAGAAAGCCTAAAATAATATCTAAGGGTGAATAGGAATTAAGTAGGTAAAGTGGGAAGAAGGGGCATGTCCAGAGGTCTTGGGTCAAGGGCAGTATGATGAGTGTTCAAAGTGTCTTAAGTATAGAAGGTAAACGGTGATATGGTATGAGATTAGGTTGGAAAGTTGAATAGAATCAGCCACATAAAGCTTGTAGATCATGTAAAAATTGAGCAATTATAGGCAGACAGAGTAGACACTACTAGACCAATTAGGAAACTATTAGACAAGAGATGATGATGACTCAGACTGATTAGGCATAGATGTTGATGACGAGGTATTTGGAAAGTTTATTGATAGGAGAGTCCCTGGGTGTTGCAAACAGTTAATGTGGTCAAATGCTAACCAAAAGGTTGAGGTTCAGATCCACTCAGAGGTGCACCTCAGAAGAAAGGCCTGGTGATCTACTTCCAAAATAATTGGCTGCTGAATAGCCTTGGAGCACAGTTCTTCTCTGACACACATAAGTCGGAATTGGTTAGATGGCAGCTGGGTTTGGTTTACGGTTGACAAGAGAGTAGCTGGATTTAGAGAAAAGACCAGGTGTGGTGGGGGTGGAATAACAGGAGGATCATGAGTTTAATGTTGGCTATGCTAACTGTGAAAGGAGCTCTGGTAGCGTCATGGTTACGAGTAGGGCTGCCAACCCTCAAGGTCAGCAGTTCAAAACTACCAGCGGTTCCACGGGAGAAAGATGATGTGTTCTGCTCCTGTAAAGATATACAGCCTTGGAAACCCAGTGCAGGGTCACTATGAGTCGGAACCGACTCCACAGTACTTACCAACAACCAACAACAATGCTAACTGTGAAGCCATCCAGGAAGCGATATCAAGCTAGCAATTGGATATATAACTGTAGACTTAGAGAGACTGGGAATACAGTTGAGTTGGTAATTGGAAGCAATAAAGATGGACAAAATCTAGAGAGAAAATATGGAGTCAGAAGAGGAAAGAACCTAGAATTGAATCTGGAGTAACTAATATTTCATGGTCAGATGAGGCTGTACCTCAAAGAGATAGAAGAAGAATCCATCAAAGAGGCAGAAGGAAAACAGTCTAGTGCTGTGTTGTAGATGGTGAGGAAGGGAGTTACGATGTGCAGTGCTCCTGAGAAGACAAGTAAGGTAAAGTCTGATAGGGAGTCATGAGATCTGGTGAGGGGAGATCTTTGGTGACTTGTGAGGGCTTTGGTGACTGGTGGAGGTGGAAGAGGAGTGAGTGAATTGAGGACTCAGTAGATGGTGAGAGAGTGGAAATAGTAAGCAAATGGACAGCTTTCCTAGTTCACTTCTCTAGATTCTTCTAACAGGGTATAGACTATAACCAAGTATACAATTCTGGTTGTAACTTTATAATTCAGAAATATTTGTGATCAAATATACTTCTCTTTCTTTGTTTCAAGGATCTACTGATTTTGGAAATGTTACTTTTGTGGTTCCTGGAATTCATCCATATTTTTACATTGGCTCTAGTGCCCTGAATCATACTGAACAATATACTGAAGCTGCAGGTAAGTGTTACCAGAAGTGAATGTTTTGGCATGTTCTCCATCTTTCTCTACTAGCTGCCTTTCTGACTTTTTAATTTAGCCTATTATCTCATTACCTGACATCGCCTTGGATAATACTACATCATGGTTGGAAGTTGGAAAACAAATTAGATAATGAGAACTAACCTGGGAAATTAGTAAACTAATTTGTTGTAAATATGGAGATATTCTTACTTATTGTTCTCTACCTTTTAGGAGCACAAGAAGCTCAGTTCTATACCTTACGCACTGCTAAAGCTCTGGCAATGACTGCATTGGATGTTATTTTTAAACCAGAGCTGCTTGAAAGCATCAGAGAGGACTTCAAATTGCAACTTCAAGAAGAAGAATTTTTAAATACAGTAGAATAAAAGGAAGATTTAGGAGCCACTTAAGAACTACTAAGAAGTGATTTTTCCTTTAATCATTTTTATAAAGGAGGGAGGGGCATGCTAGTTTTTCAATCATAAAGGAGCCAAATTCTTTTTGCCTGAAAAGTGAGGCTGTAATGTGTTGAAAACACTGCCACATATCTAAAATGGTAATTTTTACAAATCTGTGCTGGATGGAATTATGATCTTTTAGAAACTGCTAATATTATGGCATTTCTTAAATACTGTGGGTGATACATGGTTTATCAATGCTAGTAACTTAAGAGTTTTTGTTTTATTGTATAAGTGTATAAGGCTTACACAACAACTTAAAAGGCTCTAAGAAATTTAAAACTTAATATTCAGAACTGACAAATTAGGAAAGAAGCTTTTGGTGTTTTAGAAAGTAATTTTAAAATTCAACTTCTAACTTCAGGGAAAATTCATTTTGAATATCTGACTATACCTGTTTTGATTTAGAGACCCTTCATTTATAATAAAAGTAGACTTTCAATCAGAAATGTTTGTGTGAGACTACTCAAAACTCAGGTACAAAGAATAAGCTCTAGTTGTACCATTTGAAGGAAAATGTGACTGCTTTCTTTGTATAATTCTGATAAGCGTCAGTTCCAAATTTAATATTATTATAACAGAAAAATTGTAGACAGATAGGATTGGACTCTTCCCATAAGTATTTATTGAGAGGCATTGGTTGTTCGTTAAGTCCTGCTTATTTTCAATCTTCAGTGTCATATAAGTGGTCGCCTCCACTCTATTAAGACTTCTACTCAAAAGCCAGCCTGGTGGTTAACAATATTGTAGTTTACTGCATTCTAGTAAGCCCAGTATGAATTGAAAATTACTGTAAGTTTCTAATGAGTATTATTTTGGTGTGAATTTCTTGAACATGATAAAAAAAGAGTATGAGAAAAAGTATCTGGACAACAAATATTTTAGGAGCTATGAATACAGAAAAGATCCAATATACATTATTTTAGAGGAAATTCTCAAACTTCAGTGTTAGTATTTTTTAAATGGATGAAGGAGGAGAGGAAAGTGAACATTTGTCCACTGCTATAAGCATGTCACTTGAAAAATGAGAATTAGATTATCTCATTTATCTTTTTAGTCCTTTAAACCTTTAATTCCTATTTGAGCTGAAGTAATTTAAAGTAGGAAAGAGAGGGGTTATTCTGTTAGGGTTAGTAGTTGAGAATTGCTTTTCTTCCATATCTCAGGGGTCTGCAAACTATGGCCTAATTTGGCCTGCACAGCTTGTTTTTACACAGTCAGTGAACTAAGAATGATTTTAAAATTTTTATGGGGTTGTTAAAAAAACAAAACAAAAAACAACGCAAGAGGCTGGATGTCATCTGCAAAACCAAAAGTATTTTCTATCTGGCCCTTAACAAAAAATTTTTTTACCAACTCTGTTCCATATTGTTGTTAAGTGCCATCTAGTCAGTTCTAACTTGGATTTCCAAGTAGCATCTGGTGTGGGTTTGATCTGTCTACTTTTGTGGTTCAGCATCCCAGAGCTGATTCTCCAAAGCCACACCAGAAATCCCTGTTCCATATAACAGTCAAATAAAACTTGTATCTCTTTGATTTAAATCTTATAAAATCAGATCGTATTCTAGGATAAAACCTCAAGTCTCCAAATTGAGACACTGAGAAAAAGTTTAGATGATGATGGTTCCTAAATGTCGACCATTAAAGTACAGTCATACACTTTCCTCGTTAGTGTTCTGACACTTAAAAATTTACTGTTGCTTTTTTTTTTTAAGCATTAATAATGAAACCTTATGAGAGCCGAAACTCAATGAAACTGCCTGGATTTTCTGGGTCTTGTAAAATTTCCACCTGTATGATAGTCTTCCACTTTCTGTTGTCTATTAGTGGAAAATATTTAAGTTTTCCATCTCCACTGGGTTATGCAGGTTCTGGCTTTTGTAGGTGTTGCTAGTTTACCCTAGGATACAGTCAGTCTTCTAACTCTCCATGTCAGCTTTCCAATGTCATCTCATAGGTCACTCTTTATCTCATTGTTTATCATTTCAAATAGGCACAGTTGGTCTGTATTTTATATACAAGTGAGGGTATCAACAAAGGCTATATTTCAGGCTAAGAATCTGTGATCTCTGATTATGTCAATAATTCATTTTCCTTGTTAACAATTTTATAAATTTATCAGCTTTAACTTTAAAATTCCTTATATTAATCCCTGTACTTGAAGAAATACAATTTTATTTTCTGAAGCCTTGGTAAAATGATTGTTAACTGGTATCCCAACATAAGAACATCACCATCATTTTCATACAAAGTACTAATACTTTATGTGTGGTTTGTATTCATAGTTTGCTTTTGTGACTGATTTTGAAAACAAATTCAAGAAAGTTTAAGGTTAGCATTTTATTGCTACTGACTCACTTGTATTTTGATACACCTTGACTGGGAGAGAAAGGTGTGGAGTTGCAGCTGGCATGCCAGAGTTGATATAATCGACACCACTGTTATCTGCTACAACTTGTGTTAGGAAACTAATAACTGATTTGGCTGCTAATCACAAAGTTGGCAGTATAAATTTACTAGCTGCTCCGAGGGAGAAAGATGGAGCTTTCTGCTCCCGCAAAGACTTTCAGCTTTGGAAACCCTATACAGGGTCACTATGAGTCAGAACCAACTCCACGGTACATCACTACCACCACCACCTCTACTATTTGTGTCAATTTTGAATCTTGAATTTCTGTAGTATTTTATTTTCCTTTCAAGTTTTTCAAAATTTGGTAAATTGATGGGTTTACCTGTTAAATACCCCATGTAACCTATGACATAAACCTCCTCGTATAAGCCCATGAGAAAGGTTTATGGAAAGGAAGAACGTCTTCTGCTCTACAGTCAGCCAGGAAACATGGATTTTTTCACATCTTGCCAAGATCTGAACAGTTCATATTATTTTTAATTTAGGTTATAGTTATCTATTATGATTCATATTTTCAAAATCCCTTTCTATTTTTTATGTACCAGTTAGTCGAAAGAGTCCTTGTGGCACAGTGGTTAAGTACTCGGCTGCTAACCCTAGAGGTTGGTTGTTTGAACTCACCTACCAGCTGCTCTGTGAGAGAAGAGTTGTGGCTGTCTGTTTCTGTAAAGATTTTACAGCGTTGGAAACCATGTGGGCAGTTTTGCTCTGTCCAGGAAGGTGGTCATGAGTTGGACTCTACTCAATGGCAATGAGTTCTCTTTAGGTTTTGGTGTTAGTTGAGCTGTGTCACACTTAGAAATGTAAATAAATATACATAAATGTTGGAGTCACCGTCTCTCATGTTCAAAGGAACCATCATACCCTTTGAACTTAGGAGACTGCTTTCTTTGAACCAAATGTGTTTCCCTTTTGGAGTTACGCTCTTACTTCAGGGACATGTTTCCTGAGTGACTGCTCAACTTTAATAAAGCACTTAACTTCAGTTGCTAGTTAGTCTTTGTGTTTTGGATTAAATTTCCAAAGATTTAGAGTTAGTTATGGTATGGCACTGGGTGGGGGGTAATACATTAGAATGCAAGGTCAGTTTGAGCCACAAGGTTGGCGGTTCTAGCTCACCAGCCACTCCTGGGAAACCCAGTACAGTGTTGCTATGAGTTGTAATCAACTTGATGGCACTTAACAACAGTTAAGTGAACAGTATCACTTTTAGGTACCTTGCAGTAGCAGTCCAGTGCCTATCCTACAGCACCACATCAGGACTTCTGAGGAAGGGTTATATTTAGCTCTTTATATTTAATGAATGTCTATCTTTAAAGAGTTAAAAAATAGGACTTTGTTAAATTTAGAATTTTGAATATTTTTGAGCAAGGAAGCAACTAATCTCTCTCAGAGATCGTTTGAACGCTGATATTTTAATATCACTTGACAGATTCAGAGATCATCCTTTGCATATCATGTTATTCCCTTGCTAGAGTGTATAATCTTTGAAACCAATGTTCTTAATATGTGATTGTGGGTTTATTTTTAAATTGTTAGAATGTCCAATATAGTTGCTTTTCTGTGAATAAATTATCAGTACTTTTTGAATATGTAAATATTGCTTCCTTTCTTGGGATTGTCAAAGTTTAATATTGTGTCTAACAACAATCTGTGGTCATGATCCTCAGACAAGTTTGAATTTTGTGATTGTAGCCACCTATTGTGCAACCTATAGAAGTAAAGAGATAATTAGTGTATTACTTTATACTTCTGGTACACTCAAAACTGGTATGTTTGAAAAAAAAAAGCCAAGCTTAGTGTAAAGTTTAAAAATAAATGATTTTTAAATTAATTACTTTTGACATAAACTACAGAAACAGGTGGAGTTTTTGCTTTTAATAGAAACCAAATCATATGATTTGGTTAAATAATGCCTTTTATTATCTTCTGTTTATTGTTTACACTCCATACTGAAAACCTTTTCCCCAAATACCAACTTTTGACTATCTTCGTTAAATGAACAGAACAGATTTTATCTTTGAAAGGTAAAATAAAAATTTGTGATTTTATTTATTATAATTACAGGTTGAAATTGTTTTCTTCTGTGAGTTATTTTTCAAAGGCCTCTCTGCATATGGAACGTGGAGTTCTGGTGTGACACTGTAGGATGAACTACTGGACTGCTAACAGTTCAAATTTACCAGCCACTCCTCGGAAACCATGAGTTGGAACTGACATGGTGGCACTTACAACAGTATGGAACCAATGTTATGTGATACCTCTTAACAAAAACAATATGGAGCCTCTGTAATTATGTGACATCATTCATAACTGAGTTGCTGTATAACATATAATAAGATTGAGTATAGCTAATAATAAGAAACAGTAGTGGCACAAAAGTTAAATACTTGGTAACTGAAAGGTCAGCGGTTGGAGCCCACCAATCGCTCCAAGGGAAAAGGACCTGGGGATCTACTCCAATAAAGATTGTTGTTGTTATGTGCCGTTGAGTCAGTTGTGAATCCATAGCCACCCTGTATAGGGTTTCTGAGGAGCAACTGGTGAACTTGAACCACCAACCTTGCAGTTCAAATGACTTTGTAGTCTGACACATTAACCCACAGCGCCACACCAGGACTCCCAATAAAGATTACAGTCCAGAATCTTGTGGAGCAATTCTATTCTGTCTATAGAGTTGTTAT
>NW_006408664.1:1127241-1142381 GCF_000296735.1 Chrysochloris asiatica | reverse complement strand
TTACACAAGTATACCATGGTGTACTATACTCATTAATTCATCAGTATCACAGATGTTGGATCTTGTCTGAAAGCAGAGCATACCAGCAAGATGTTTACTTGTGCTTTATTGACTATGCAAAGGATTTTAACTGTGGATCATGACATGCTATAGATAGCATTGTAAAGAATGGGTATCCCAGGACACTTGATTGTACTTATGAGGAACCTGTATATAGAACAAGAAGCAGTTATTTGAACAGGAAAAGGGGATACTTTTTTTTAATGGTATAAAATCAGGAACGATGTGCACCAGGACTGTATTCTTTCACCATACTTATTCAGTCTGTTTGCTGAGCAAGTAATCTGAGAAGCTGGGTTATGTGAAGAACATAGCATCAGGATTGGAGGAAGACTCATTAACAATCTGTGATATGTAGATGATAACAACCTTGCTTGCTGAAAGTGAAGAGGACTTAAAATAGTTAACTGATAAAGACCAAAGACCACAGCCTTCGGTATGAATTGAAGCTCATTGTAAAGAAAATGAAAAGCCTCTTGATACCAATAAATAACTCATGACAAATGGAGAAAAGATTGAAGTTGTCGAAGACTTCATTTTGTTTGGAACTACAATCAATACTCAATGGAAGCAGCAGTCAAGAAATGAAATGACATATTAGGCAAATCTGCACAAATACCTCTTAAAAGATACCAGATTGAGGACTAAGGGGTACCTGACCTAAGCATTTTTAATCACATGTGTGTGAAAGTTGGACAGTGAATAAGGAAGATTGTAGAAGAATTGATGCATTTGAGTTATAGAGAAGAATATTGAAAGTGCCATGGACTGGCAGATGAAACACATTTGTGTTAGAGGAGTACGGTTGGAATGCTCCTTAGAAGCCAGGATGGTGAGACTTTGTCTCTCATATTTTGGACATATTATCAGGAGAGGGACCATTCCTTGGAGAAGGACATCATGCTTGGTAAAGTGGAAGGTCAGTGAAAAAGAGGAAGACCCCTAAAGATGGATTACACAGTGGCAGCAGCAGTGAGCTCAAGTGTGAAACAGAAAGACGCAGGACTGGGCAGTGTTTTGCATAGGGTCGCTATGAGTCAGTGCTGACTCAATGGCACCTAATAACAACACAGATGTTGGTTTGTTTCTAAACTATAAATGTGATATATTCATAGGAGAATTTTATAAGAACAACTTTAAAAAAAAATGCAGGTCTCACTCTGAAACATGCCAATGTAAATTATATGTAAATTAATTATAGGAATGAATTTTCTTTAAAATATTTTGTCAGCTTTGATGAACAGTAATTTTGTGTAATACAAGTACAATGTAGCAGGTTTTTAGATGGTTAACAATGGCTGAATAGATGTGTCCTGTGAGAAAAGTTGTATGTATCCATGCTTCTATATTTAAACTACTTTTAAAAGTAGATTTCAAATCTGTTTTTTTTGTTTTCCAGTGATTAAAATATCAGATCAACTTTGGCTACTTCATTGGATCAAAACATACAATCACCTTAAAAACATAAACCTCAGAAATATAAAATAAATAATATCCGGTCAAGATTTTAAATAGATAACAAATCTTTTTAGGTCAAAGACGAAGACATTGCCCTACTAAATGAAGAATAAATACATTTTTGAGAAAGTTTGAAATTTTATCAATTTGGTGGTTGCAGAGTTTTGTTTGCTTAAGAGAATGTTAGCAGTTCAAAAACTGCATTTTTTCCCACTTGAGTTTCATTTATTCAAGGAATACTAAAGTTTTAAAATTCAAACTTTATGCTTTGTCATCGAACTTTATGCTTTAATCTTGTCCCAGGAATGTTGTGTGCTGTGATACAAGAACCTTACAGCGTTTGATATGAATTTCAGTGTCCCTTGACTATAAGTAGAAGTTTGCTCATTGCCTAAGAAAGGGAGGACGATACCTCTGAGGACATGAACTTGGATGCAATTGAAACCTAAGCCTGTGAACTAATGCTCAGTCTTACCTTAATCTCTGAAAATGGTATGTTGTTAGGTGCCATCAAGCCATTTCTGACTCATAGAGACCCTATGTGTAGCAAAACAAAATATTGCCCAGTCTTGCACCTTCCTATAAATGTTGCTATGTTTGAATCCCTTTTTGCAGCTACCATGTCAATCCATCCTCTTTTGCTGACCTACTTTACCCAGGATGATGTCAGTCTCCAGGGACTGATCCCTCCCGATAATACGGCTAAGGAGTATAAGACAAAGTCTTGCTATTCTCACTACTAAGACACATTCTAGCTGTACTTCCTCCAAGATAGATTTGTACCTCTGGCAATCCATGGCATGTCCACTATTTTTTGCTAATGAATAAAGAAGATAAGAAGAACTGATACATTTGCATTATCAATTCTTTAGTCTTTATTCATTGTCCAATTTCACATGCATGTGAGACAATTGAAAATAACTTGGCTTGGATCAGGCACACATTAGTCTTCAAACAGACTTTTTTTTTTTTTTAACACTTTATTTTGGAAGATTTACCCAATGCCATAGGTCATTTGATCTGACTGCTGCTTCCATGGGGTTTGAATCCAAGTAAAATGAAATCCTTGACAACTACTGTATCTTCATCATTTATCTTGATGTTGATTATTAGCCTCTATGTGAGGGCTTTTTTTTTAACTTTGAGGTGAAATCCACAAGGCTGAAGTTTTGATCACCAGTAAATGCTTCAAGTTCTCCACTTTCAGCAAGTAAGATTGGTGCTACAGGATAATACACTGGATCACGAGATCTGTTTGAACTGCAAGGTTGGCAGATCAAACCCACCAGCTGGACTCTACGGCACATAATGCATATCGCAGGCTGTTAATGCACCTTCCTCTAACCCTGATACTGCATTATTCTTCAGATTGTTGTTAGGTGCCATAGAGTCGCTTCCGACCCATAGCAACCTTGTATAGGGTTTCTGAGGAGCAGCTGGTGAGCTTGAACCGCCAGCTTTGCCATCCAGCGCATTAACCTGCAGCACCACAACCAGTAATTTTTAAATATTGCTGGACTATCTAAAGAGCTGTTGTTGTGAGGAGGTGAGACTTCATGGACCACAATATAAACATGAAGGTTATTACCAGTCTTTATTGGAGCGCTGGTAGCTAGAACTGGACTGCCAGCTACAAGATTGGGGGTTCGAGCCCACAAACTGCCTTGCTGGAGAAAGATGAGGCTTTCTGCTCCAGTGAAAATTTACAACCTTGGAAATCCTATGTGGCTATGTGTTGGAACTGTTTCAAAGGTAAAACAACAAACCAATCTTTATTAAAATAAATGAAAAATAGGTGATAGGCTATAAATTGAAGCTATAAATAGGTTGGAGTCCTGGTATGGTGCTGTGAATTAATGCGCTGGACTGCAAAGGTGTTTGAGCCCTATGGTTGGCAGTTCAATCTCACCACCCACTCCTTGGAAACCCTGTACAGGGTCGCTATGGGTTGGCACTGACTCAACAGCGCTTAACAACAATAAATATTGGGTCACTGTGAGTCAGAATTGACTCAGTGGCAGTGTGGTTGGTTTTGATTTTTATTTCATGCAAATGAACTTTAGCTGTTCCCCCATTCTACTTAGTGCAAAGAATACAATGACACTTAAAGGAAATCATGTGAATAAGCATGTAGGATCTAACAAGTTGATCTACAGTCTGCCCACACACTGGTAGTGGGCTTTCCCAGGGAATATTGGTAACTATAATCAGTTGCTATGAGTAGTATATTCCTGAAGCAACTAGTGTAATGTATATACAATTGTTAAGTGCCATCGAGTCAGTTCTGATTCATGGCGACCCTATCTAGGGTTTCTGAGGAGCGTGTGGTCGGTTTGAACTGCTAACCTTTCAGTTAGCAGACCAGTACTTACCCTACTGTGCCATATCTGGGCTGCATATTCATGGCAAATAAGTACAAATTAAGGAGCTCTGGTAGCGTAGTGGTTATGAATTGGGCTGCTAACCTCAAGGTTGGCAGTTAAGAACTACCAGCTGTTCCGTGGGAGAAAGATGAGGCTTTCTGCTCTGGTAAAGATTTGCAGCCCCAGAAACCCTGAGCAGGGTCACTATGAGTTGGAACCGACTCCACGGTACTTAACAAGTACAAATTAAGCCAGTGAGAATCTTGTCCATGTAGTTATGGAAAACTGGAGAAGGAAAAGTAAAGAAGTAGGTGGTTAGTTAGATGGAAAACAACAACAACAACAAAAAAAAACCCTAAGTTATTTTTCACCATATAAGTATTTCACTTGTATATACTGTAGAGTGCGAATTTTTAAAATTACAGGTATCTGTGAGAAAATAGACCAGTATATTAAATTGAATAAAATGTATGCTGCTGGAAAAATTATCCTGGAGTATTTGTCAACAGCATGGGTGTAAATCCTCATGTTCTCATAGCTGCTTCTTGGGCTTTTACTCCAGGGAGAGTTCCTCTCTGAGGTCAGGGTCAGCTGTGCCATCATCTTGTCTGGCGTCTTGCCATTCTCAGGCATGTAGTTCCCCAGATTGTTCACTTCCCCATCGCTGTAGCTGCTCTCCAGCGCAGGCCTAGGCTAAGCCGCAGGTGCAGGGAAGCTGTGAGCTAACAAACACAATGGGATGGAAGCTCAGCTTCACTTGGCAGAAGCCCAACATAAGAAACTGCAGTCTGGAGGATGTTGTCTTTCTAGCATCTTTTATTTCCAGTTAGGGGCAGAGGTGGGAAACTGAGGGTGGTACTACTGTAAGTATTTAAAAACAGTATGTATTCATTTTTGTCCAAAGCCTATATAAGTTTGCCTGAGTGGCACAAATGGTTAAGTATTGGGTCACTGACTCAAAGGTTGGTGGTTTAAATCCTAAAGGAAAGGTCTGGTGATGTACTTCTGAAAGATCGTAGCTATTCAAAAGCCGCTCTACAGGACAGCTGTTCTCCAAACACATGGAGTTGTCAGGAGTCGGAATCGACTGGTTTTTAAAGTCTACACCAGCTCTTGGGAAACATCATTGTGCCCCAACAGAGGCCAACAAGAACGTTCTTGTTGAACTAATTGCCCTCTTCTCCATGAAATCATAAACTATTGCCCATCCTGATCAAATGTTTACAGATAAAATTATTGCCTGTGGGTGTGAATATGTAATGTGTGATGAAGGTGAGAATCAGAGAAGTGCAGCATTTGTAGAAACACACTACTACAGCTAGAGTTTTCTGGAAGAGATAACGATCGTCCTGCAGACAAGTGGTGGTGGTTTTGTGCCGTGGAGTGGTACCCGACTCATAGCAACCTTATACAGGGTTGTAAATCTTTACAGGAGCAGAAAGCCTCATCTTTCTCCTGCGGAAAGCTGGTAGTTTTAGACTACTGAACTTAAGGTTTGCAGCCTGATTTGTAACCACTACCCTACCAGAGCGCCTTCAGACAAGTAGAAGAGAGGAAAGCCAGGTGAGAGGGAAGATAATCTGAGAAACAAAGGGAGAAGTATGGGGTCACAATGTGCAGGGAAGTTTCCTAGAAGGGAGGCTGTGCTTCCTTGGAGGATTGTATTCTACCTCTGTATTCATGAACAGGAGTTCTGGTAGCATAGTCTAACCACAAGATCAGCAGTTTGAATCCATCAGCCACACCTTGGCAGAAAGATGAGGCTTTCTGCATCCATAAAAATGTATAGCCTCTCCTATACAGGGCTGCTATGAGTCATAACCGACTGAATGGCATGATGCAGCTTGTTCATAAATCACTTGCTTCACCATGTTGAATTGCCGTTTATTTTTATCATGGGATTTCCTCACTAAACTCTGAACACCACCAATATTAAAGGAACCATGTCTTAGTCAACTTAGTCTACCAACTCGTGGTAAGTGGTAAGTGCTAAACAAATGTTTCAATGATAGGAAGATACAGTCCAAAGTAAATTTCAAAATGCTTCAACATACATTATTTTGTTTACGTTTCACAACAACCCTGTGAAGTTGGTGGGAGAGGGGAGCCGTTATTACCCCCATTTTACAGAGAAGGTCTCACCCGCCACAGTCCCAGTGCGAGACCAGACAAAGTTTGAGCCTGGTAAAGTCACCTTCCCCCGCAGCTTCAGCTCCTTCAGCTCCTGCACTGTGGTCAGGTAGTTAACGGCCACGTACTCCAGCACCGAAAGGAACGCGAACACGAAGCTGACCCACAGGTAGATATCCACGGCCTTGATGTAGGAGACGCGGGGCATGGAGGCTTCACACCCGTGATGATGGTGGACATTGTCAGCCCAGTGGTGATACCTGCAACACCAACATATACACATTGTGTTGAGAAATACGCATCCCCTTGTCTTTCACCAAATACATTGCATGGTTTCATGTCTGTTTGCTCCTACTGCTCCCTCGTAGCGTAGTGGTTACGAATCCGGCTACGAACCTCAGGGTTAGCAGTTCGAAACTACCAGCTGTTCCGCGGGAGAAAGATGAGGCTTTCTGCTCCCGTAAAGATTTACAGCCTGTACAGGTTCACTATGAGTCGGAACCGACTCCAAGACACATAACAACAACTGCTCTCTCTACCTAAGGTATCTCCATCCCTGCTCCTCTAACAAACTCCACTCCTCTTTCAAGATTTAGCCGCTGTGAAGCTTTTCCTATTCCTGCATTCTTTTCGAAGCCCCCACCGCCACTACCTTGTTGATACGTGCTGTCTAGTCTTTTCTAACTCATAGCGACCCTGTATAGGGTTTCCAAGGTGAGACTGTTGGGTTTGAACTGCCAACTTTGTGGTTAGCAATCCAGTGCTTGTCCTACAGCGCCACACCAGGACTCCCCTCCAGTTTGTGTGCCCTGTGTATTCGTCATGGCACCCGTATCACTTTATCCTTCTGCAAAGAACCCCTGTCTTCTTGGCATAATGAGGTAGGAGCAGCTACTATGTTTCTTGTAACTACTGGTCTGTAATGGAAATGAAGTGAAGTGTACTAAACTGATGTAATGTTTGTGCCCTTGCTGCAGCTGTTGGGCTCTGTAGTCCTGGCAGGGTGTCCTCTGGAAGCCATCCCCATGCAGGATCAGGCTGTCCACTCAGCAATGTCAATTTAAGGACTCCGAAGTCAATTTTGTCAAAGATGACAATGTTGTTAACTGATCATTAAAACCAGAATGCACATTTATTTAGCATACTAACTATCCAACCTACATGAGGACTGCTAAGGAACAGAACATCTGTCAGTGAAAATCTGCCTGGGATTTCAAATTAAGTTTAGAACATTTGCTTGGCAAACATCAAACCACAGGGTGCTGTAGTTATTTTAAGGGCCAACTCCAATCCAGTTCCATTATAACTTGGTGGGTCTGTTTCTTCCTTGAATCCCTGATCTGTCAGAACAATGATGATGTATGTGACAAAGTGGGTGCAGTGTTTAAAGTGGGGAAGAGGGTTGATGGCAAACAGTCATCAGTTGAATGTTCATAGAGTAGTCTAGGTTCTCAGACTTGAGTATGTATAAGAATCACTGGCAAAGATTGTCACAAGTATGGATTCCTGGGCGTCACTCAGAGATTCTGATTCTTCTAAGTCTGGCTGAGGCCCAGAACTCTTCATTTAAAAATTTCTCCAGGAGAACTTTATCTCTTGGGTCTTCTTTTGAGAAATCATGATATGGAATGTGAATTTCTTATGCAGGTGGTTAGAGAAAGCACCCACGGGGCAGGATCACTCATACCAGAACACTGCTCTAACAAGATGGGCATCTGTGGTGATTGGAAATAACTTTGCTACACAGATTCTTTATTAAGGGATTTTACAAGTTGGGCTGTTAACCTCAAGGTCAGCAGTTCGAAACTACCAGCTCTTCCGTAGGAGAAAGACAAGGTTTTCTGCTCCTGTAAGGATTTGCAGCCCAAAAAACCCTATATAGGGTCGCTATGAGTCAGAATTGACTCCATGGCACACCACCACCACCTATGAATAGGTGGCAAAAAGAAACCTTTAGGTTAATACTCACCAGCAAACAAACGTACCTCATGGCACCACAGACAATCTGCTTTTGTGAAGATTACAGCCAAGAAACCCCAGGAGGACCAATTCTCTGTAACACATGGAGTTAGAATCAACTCGGCAGCAGTAAATCTGGGGTTTTGTCTTACCTGGAATAGAATATGGAGTTTTTCCAACTTATGAAGTAAAGGACCAATTTGAAAAGAATGGTTTTATCTGGAAGGAATTACTTTTATTTTCAGACACTTGAAATGTATATTTGAGATATTCCTTACCCAAGGGGACGCTGGCAGGCTCAGCTCTGCGGTCAATCCAGAAGGAGACCCAGGACAACATGACCATGAGGGTCGCAGGGAAATAAATTTGGAGCAAGAAGAAGATGTAATGACGCAGAGTGAAGTTAATGTACAGATGGTTGTACCAGCCTGGGAGACACAAGGAAAAGAAGAAAGCACATACCACAGCTAAGCAGCGCCTTCATAAGACACATTTTATCCAGGGACTCATAAATGCCTTAGACACTTCTTCCATATATTATACCTCCATAAGGGAGGAGTGAGTAGAACAGTAGAAACAACTGATTTAACTTAACCAACACCACTTGTTCTATGAAGAAAAATGTGGCATCAGGATCGGAGGAAGACTCATTAACAACCTGCGATATGCAGATGATACAACCTTGCTTGCTGGAAGTGAAGAGGACTTAAAACATTTACTGATGAAGATCAATGAGCACAGCCTTCGGTATCAATTACATCTCCATGTAAAGAAAACAAAAATCCTTACCACTGGACCAATAAACAACATTCTTATCAACGGAGAAAAGATCGAAGTTGTCAAGGACTTCATTCTTCTTGGATCAACTAACAACACTCACGGAAGCAGCAGTCAAGGAATCAGACAACATAGTGCATTAGGCAAATCTGCTGTACAGGACCTTTTTAAAGTGTTGAAGAGCAAAGATGTCACCTTGAGGATTAAGGTATGCCTGACCCAAGCCATGGTACTTTCAGTAACCTCATGGAAGCAGGACAAATCCCTTCTCGGCTTCCAGTTGTCCCTTCTTGTTGTTGTTGTTAAGTGCCTTCGAGTCAGTTCCGACCCATAGCGACCCTGTACCTACTCAGGGTAAAAGTGAGCTGATTACCCCACCAGGATCACACCTATCTGTTGCTACCATTTCCCCAAACCCTGCCCACTTCAGATGAGCACAGGCATCTATTCATGTGCACACTTCTTCACTCCGGCACAGCAAACCTACCTATAGCTTGGACAGAACTAAGGAAATACTTGATAAAGTTCCCAGTCTGATCAAAACAGTTGTTTCCAGGGTTCTCTGTCATTATATTGTATTGCAGTCTTCTAGCCCTCCGGGTAGTTCAAATGATTGAGCACTTGGTTACTAGCCAAGAGGTTGGTAGTTCAAATCCACCTAGCAGTGCCATATAGAAGAAAGGCCCTATGATCCAAATCCATAGCCACTGAGAACTCTATGGAGCAGTTTTCCTCTGAAAACATGGGATCACCAGGAGTTGGCATCAACTGATGGCAACAAGTTTGTTTGTTTCTTGCCCATGGCCTATGAGATCGTTTCATGTGTCAACTTGGCCAGGCTATATCAATCTGTTGCTGTTGAGTTGATTCTATTGTTATTAAAATCAAACACTAATCCAGGTGTTCCTGTGATGGTATTTTGTAGATGTGATGAACATCTACAATCAATTGACCTTATGTAAGGGAGATTATCCTGGATAATCTGGATGGGCCGGATCCAATCAGGTGAAAGGCCTTTAGAGTAGAGCTAGGATTTTCTTGAGGAAGAAGATATTTTATTTGTGGACTGCTATATCAGTAGTTTCCAACTACTTTTCCTCATGATATGCCCTGTGATTTCAAACTTGTCTAGCTAGCCCTCATAATCATGTCAGTCAATTTTTTGGTAATAAATTTTTAAAATATATTTATATCCTACTGGGTCTGTTTTGCTGGTGTAACTCTGATTGATACAACCTGAAAGAGGCTACATTATGAATGGAGGCAGAAGCTGCCTGAGTGTAATGAGGTAAATGAGATTTTCGAGTCAATGAGTTTAATATTCAATCCAGTTCACCACTGCTTAGCTCTGTATATTCGGGCAACTTGTGTGCTTTCAATTGGCTGAAGGTCCCTCCTCTGTATAAGGAGAGTAGCAATAACCTTCTCTCAGGGGGTCTTAGGAGAATTAAATGAAAAGCAGATGTAAAGCCATAGGTAGTAAGTAAATAAGTCTGTTTGACCCCTGACTAAGTGTGGGGTCAACATTCCTGCTTGCTTTGGCCTTAGCTTATTGGCCTTAGTTTGTGATCTAACACCACATATACAGGCTGGCTTACAAAAGTGCCTTGGACCAATGAGATTCCTCACAAGAAGTTTGTCACCCTTGGATGTGTGCTGGCTCAGGAAGAGTATGCGCCAGAGTTACAGAGGAATCCAGACTCTGTGCATTAGAAGGAAAAAACATTGGGGCAGAGACAGGAGAACATGAAGATGTGTAGAGAACAAAAGATGTGAGTGGTTAGTCCTTGGCATTTCCTCAGCCTTGCTCTTCCTAGGGCCTGGTTTTTTTAACTCTTCTGGGATTTCCATGTGTATGCAAGTTTTCTGAGGTACCTTGATTGTACCTGAGAGGCCCAACCACCACATGTACTCGCTGTGGCAGCTCTCTAGGGACAGACTACCCAATAAGCAAGGTGCACATAGGATTACTTGTACTTATTTACTAATCTGTAATGTACAATTTTACCTGTTTTTCACAAATCAAAAAACAGATGAAACAATAAATTATTAACGATAACGTATGAGAGAATATATAGATATGTAAGCTAAATAGGTTTGGGAGGGAGAATGGGATGATACACAGGAATATAAACTCTAAAAGAAAAAGAAAAAAAAAAAAACAGGTGAAATTGTACACTACAGATTAGTAAGTAAGCACAAGTAAGCTGTGGGTATTCTGCTTATTGGTTACTTTGGCAACTGAGGTTACTAAGGACAATTGTTGCCAAGCTTATTTTTTGCCAAGAAATCCTTTCTTTAATGGAAATCTTACTCAGAAGACCAATAAAGCAGATAGAAAATCTGAGCTCTCTGACTGCATGAATATTGGGGTTTGGAAGCAGACCCCATTTACTAAACCCTATTCTGCCCCTCCCAGAGTGGTTGCCCTGTGGAAGTCTTGGAAACCTCAAAGTCCCACAGAACCAAGTTTGAATATCAGTGCTATAGTGCATGAAAAGGATCAATTATGAGAATAAAAGATGTTAATCCAAAATTTGTTCAAAATTGTTTTTTAAACTACCCTGTTGTTTTTAGCTGTCGTCAGTCCAAGCCCCTAACTCATGGTGAGACTCCATGTGCAGCAGAAGGAAATACTGCCAGCCCCCTGATTGGATGCAGCCCAGACAACGTTCTGTGTGATCCAGAGACTTTTCACTTGCCAAGCCTTAGACTCAGTTTCTTCTAAGAATCACTTTAAAAGTGTAATCATGAATGAGGAATGCATGCTATTCCTGCTACGTAAAGTATGAGGCACATAGGATTGTCTAGGAACCCAGTGGTGATGTCTGCACACAAGTCTACTCATAGCTTTCAATTTCCAGAGAGCACGTTTGGGTGTCCAGGGGAAACCGGCTGAAGATCATGTTGCACATTGCAGTCACTGTAACCCTAGAAACAAAAAACAAAACCCCTGCTTAGGGAACCTGCAAAATTCAAGGCTAAATAATAAAACAAGCAGAGAAGAACCTCTGATTTCTCCCACCATAACTGCCTCCTTCCAGCATAACACATAGCAATGTGTCAAGATTTAGATAAGTAGCTCATAAGTGATCCACTCATTGGAGCACTCTCAGGAATTCATGTTAATCCAGGACCAGGTTAATGAGGCAAACAGAATAACACTGCTAACTCTTATCACACTTGAGCGATTTTTTAAAGAAGCAGTGGTTTCAATCAATATGCTGTTATTGTTTGCATTGAGTGTTACAGAAGCCTATTTAGAGCTTTCAATTTCCAGCGAGCAAGTTTGGGTGTCCAAACTGCTTCATAGTCGTTCTTGGCTCTAATCTTACTGGAAGCAGACCCACCAGGCCTATTTTCCAAGATGTGTTCAAACCACCAAACTCATGTGATACCTAAGGAGATCTTTGATTTCTTAAAAGAAGCCGTAGGAACATACATTGTTCTCCTGTTTTAGATAAATTCAAGTTCATCTAGTCCTTTGCTGATTTTATTGATATGCAATAATTTTTATATAATGTTTCAGAAATGACACTAATGAAGTACTTACGGAAGTTGCCAAATTCAGCATTTTTTTAAAAAAACACAAGGTTGATATTTTTACAATGACATCTGTAAGCGTATATAGGTGTTTTTAATAGATAATCCGTAGAAACCAGAATAATAGGAAAACCCTGCAAGGTTTCATTGTACTAACATCCAAGGACTTGCTGACACTTAATGATTTTGTTTCAGTTTTACACAGGAAAACAGGCCTCTGGATCAAAGAATAAACAAATACAGATTATTAGTCATAGGTGAAAGACCTCCCACCCAGTGGGGTGTTTCACAACAGAACATGACTAAAACCTGGTGGCTGGTACTGAATGTTCTAGTTTTCCTCTAACCACAGAAAATTTACCATAAATTATCTGAATAATTCACTGCCAAACTAATTTAAATGATCAGAGTTATCCAAATATTTGAAAGTGAATTATCCAAATATTTGCTTTATTTTCCCCACTTTATTTGATGTGCAATGGTTGTCTTGTGCAGAGATTTATGCAGAGGTCTTGTACTACTAGCAGCTGGGTAGTCTTATCTCCCCTGGGTGTCCATGTAAACAGGGGCTGGACAGAGGCCATGGCACAGAGACGTATGACAGAAGGATCAGCGAGCACCTGGCTGGTTGGCAGCTGGTGTGAACATTTGACGCATGAGCTTCCATATCTCAGCCTAACAAAGCCTAATGGCATTGCCAGCAAGAACTTAGAGTTAAGTTTGCAGCAAGCTTTTTATCTCCTTTCTTTGTGTTAGTTGATTCAAGAATAGATCCTTTTAGAATCACAAATACCAATAGACTGATTTATTTCTTTGATGTTTTTCTAGTCTTAATCAATACAGTGAACAATCACAGTTTGTGGTGTAATGAAAACCCACGTTTATTTTAAATTAATTCAAGGTGGGTTTGGTGGGTCGGTGTATCTTCGTTTTTCTTGCATGAAAATTTGTCAGTTCTGGTGAATTTTTGCTCACTCTCTTGTCATAGACAGTCATAGCCTTCTTAAGTAATGAAATATGTCTCAATTCAGAAATTGAAAAAATATTGGTCCAAGATATTAATCAAAACTTCAAACTTCATTGAAATGAAGAGTTCTGTTCTTTCTTCCCAGCTGAGGCACAAAGTTAACATTTAAGCAGCCGGTTGCTGCTCATCTCTGATCACCTTCTGCATGGATGGACGTAGAAGGAGCAAGGGTGGGAGGGAGGGGCAGGACAGCTGTTTCGGCACTTCACCTTGCACTCTGTGGGTCTGCTATATGGTTGAAGCTGATAGCTTCTTTCCTGAGTTCTTTATCCCCACTGCTGGGGGCAGACCTCCAGGCTGCAGGTCTCCAGGTCCTAGCAACAGTTCCCCACCCAGTGATTGACTGTCATCCATGGTCCACCCCACACAGACCTATATAGTCCCAACAACTCTGGGAGTGCAGGCTGATCCCACCACAGCACAAAACATCTCCTGGATATGCCCCATAGTGATTAGATGGCCCTTTAACTGCATAGTGTTTCACTGCCCTGGGTTTAGAAGGTAGTCCCCTTTTCTACTCTCCAGATTTTGGGCTCATGGCATGGCCCCAACTATCTCCCAAGTAAAAGCTCACAAACCTTTTCTTCCTTCCACAATCATAAACTCTTTCATGTCTTGAAGTTGTCTAGAAGTTCAAAGGCAGTGGAATTGTTTTTTGAACATTTGCTTAGTAAAATTTACCTAGTATGATGGAGTCCCTGGGTGGTATAAATGATTAATATGCAAAGCTACTAACCAAAAGGTTGAAGGTTCAAGTCCCATTTGGTGATCTACTCCTGAAAAGTCAGCCATTGACTGTGGCGCACGGTTCTACTCTGACACACATGTGTCATCGCGAAGTGGTCTATTGGACAGCAACTGTTTAGTGTGCTGTAGCATCTCACTGGAGACTTCATTTCTATTGTATCTTGGTATCTAGTAAACTTCAATTTCACCATGCTGTCACCTGTCCCTCCACCTGCTGCACTGGGTATATACCTCCATTTACATTCTAACCATTTGGTACCACATCTGTTTCCTCCACTAACCTGCAATTATACCAAGAACACTGACCTTACATCATTTATCTTTAAGTCCCCAGGGCTGAAGCTAGGACCTGGCAAGGCTTTCATTTGCACAACTGTAAGCATCTGTGGTGCTGTGGGTTAATGCACCAGACTGCAAAGCCATTTGAACTGCAAGGTCAGTGGGTCAAGCTCACCAGCCTCTCCTCGGAAATCCTATACAGGGTCGCTATGGGTCTGAACTGACTCGACAACACTTAACAACAACAACAACAAGCACCACCCTAATTCCTAATAAAAAAGTGTTGAATGAATCAATGAGTGAATGAGATAGAAGGACAATATAGCAGATTGTCTTTTAAAAAACTGACCAGTTGGTGACAAGAGTTGTCAGTGTCCACCTGCTCCATGTTTTTGCCCAAATAAAGCTCAAGATGGTAGTCCTTAATAATCTAGCCCTTTTTTTTTTCATTTAGAATTAAGCAAACCCATAATTTTATTTGCAATGAAAAACAAATTCGTGTTTTTTAAGGCACAAAGACCAAAAGGTTTCTCCTTGTGGGTGAGGCTCACTGCTGATTTTGTTTCTGAGCATTCAGAACATTTTCTTCTCTCTTGTTTCTTTATTCCGCTTCTTGTGATCATGTCCAGTCGTATGCTGGCATAGACTTCTGCCAATTTATTAGAACTGATGCTTACATTTTTAGACTTTTTTTTAAAGGTTTTTATTGTGGATTGAGTGAAAGTTTACAGGGCACATCATCAGTTTCACATGCAACCCTTCATATGACTTGTTTCATTACATTGATTATAGTCCCC
>NW_006408664.1:1121720-1126551 GCF_000296735.1 Chrysochloris asiatica | reverse complement strand
AATTGAACACATTTCATTAAAAACAAAAGTAAGCATACTCAAAACTCACCACTTCCTATTTATTTTTACTACCTTTTATAATTATTATACTCTTGAAGTTATCTCTGTTTAATGAATCTGCATTATGGAAATGCTACATGTTAGTGTACTACTGAGTCCCTCTTCCCATCAGTGACCTCACCCTGATAGTGTGAAGTCACTGTGACGGAAGTATTTACATTAGAGAAATCAGCAAGTGCTACAACTCAGAGCTTGATTTATTGTTTCATGGATTCTCTTGACTTAAGGAAGCAGATTTTTATAAGTGTTTTACGTCAATAGGTATTACATTATGAATAGCATTCAAACCAGCAAAGAAACTGCTCCTGTCTACATGGTTCTTTATGATTCACGTTCATCTTCCTAATAATGAACACATCAGTTAACACTGACAGTGGATTTTACAAGAAATAGCAAGACACTGAAGTTTTGTTATGAAATTTATAATAAAGAGTATTTCATATTTTACAAAGTAAATCATCTGCCACACATCTTTTAAATCAGCAATATTTATGACATTATACTCCCAGGTATCCAGTGAAACATGTTATCATAGCACTGGTTGTGTGCTTTGTGGCCTAGCTGTTTCTAGTCCTAGTATTAGTGTTTTATTGGTGGTTTTTAAGCCTTGTGATGCCTTGACACCTTGCCTCAGAAGCGAAGACTCCAGGGATTGCACATTTCTGACCTACCTGGGTGCTTCCTGCAGAAGGAGGCATTTCAAGCTATGAAGGTGGAAATTCCATAACCCTGCCCTGAATCTGGTATCTAAATTGCTAAGCCTCCAAGCCAGGATGAGTACTGAGGGATCATTATAAATTTTATTTTGGGGCCTGGAGCAGAAATTCAGCTTCAATATTGCCAAAGTTGTCTAGATGACTCTAGCCACCCCATGCAACTGCCTATGCCTCCCCAGCTTACACATTGGTGTGGGCATTCTCTTGACCATACAAGTCTGTAAAACTGAACTACACCATCAGCACAGCACCACACGCAGCTTCGTCCCTTCCCTGGGAAGGCATATGTCTCTTGTCCATTCTCCCTCCCAGGGGCAGGTGCTAACCAGAGTTTCTAAAGGTGGTTGTGCAGCAAACATCAATACTGAGGTGCTTGTAGTTAAGAAATCTTCCCTAGTTTAGTGCTTGTTAAGCAGTTAAACAATTTTAAGGTGTCTGAACTCAAAGATTTCTAAAGCATCTAAATGCATAAGAAAGAAAGCCTTTTATACTTTATATTTTAAAAGTAGTGCTCAGAATACCATTTGTATTCATACAATAAACCAGTTTCCAAAGTTTCTCAAGGAGGACTCTGTGGTGAGAAGCAGTAGAAATGGCATGTCTCTGGCTGGCCCCAAACCAAAAATCAAACCCACTGTTAATTGATTCAATGCCAACTCAGAACTGCTCCATAGGGTTTCCTTAGCTGTAATCTTTATGACAGCAGATCACCAAGACTTTCTTCCTTGGAGCAGCTGGGTGGATTTGAACTACCAAACTTCAAGTTGGTACTTAAGTTCACATCATGGAGCCAAATATTTTTTAACCAAAGTTCTAAAATGTACCCCAAAAATGAGAATCAGAGAAGGCAAGATTTGGGGAAGAATGTTTTATCTATTTATCTGAATCCTACTGAGAAACAAACCTTTTTATTAAAGTACATTCCCCTTGCCCCCACCATGTTTTCAAGGTACATAGTTTGTATTAATAATGGCAATGTTTCCAACATCAATATAAATGAGAAAAATCACATATATTCTCCCATGTGAGTAAATGAATTCAAGAGAGGTTTACAGGTTTTCAAGGTACATTTTGTAAAACAAGGATAGGAATTGAAGTAAACTTTTAAAAGTTGAAATATAACCCATAAGATAGGGCATTAATCAGAAGCATCCAAAATTGAAAAAACCAAACCCATAGTGTTGAGTTGATTCTGATTCATAGCAATACTACAGAACAGTTGAACTACCTCACAGGGTTTCCAATTGTAAATCTTAATGGAACCAAATTGTCACATCATTCTCCCACAGAGCAGCTGCTGGGTTCAAACCACCAACCTTTTGATTAGAGGCCAAACTCTGTAACCACCGTAGCTTGAGAAATTTCCAAAATGTATTTTCAAGATGAAATGTTATTTACAATGTTTACTCCTTATATATTACTGTGTGTTTTTGTGTATATCCCCCCACCACCCCACCCTCCACCACAGCCACCCCCCAAAAAACAACAACAACAACAAAAAACCCAGAGGGAATGGAAGCAAATACTGTTGGATGATGATACACAGAAGAGATTGTAATCATTGCAATGAAATGATGAGTGTAAAACTGATGTTCTCCCATGTAAACTACCACTCAATTCACAACAAAAACTTAAAAATAAATAAATAAAAAAGATCAAATTAAAAATAGGCACACACAAAAAATGTTTACTCCTGTGTAAAGTTAATTTTCTTTGATATTGATGTGGAAAATAAGCAGCTACTGAAAAGTTAGATGCATTAATATTCAAGCCAAAAAGCAAAATTGCTGTGTGATACGGATGATTTGCTGAGTTAAGACAAACAGGATGCCTTTCTTTTTAGGTGTTAGGTGTGAAAGAACTCCGCAGGACAAAAGCCCAAGAGGAGGGTGGGGGAGGGGCCCTAACCGAGGCTGTAGAGCCCTTCTCACAGCCAGCTGTTGGCAGGAGAGACTAGTCAGGGTGGGGCTGTTGCTCAGGAGATGCTGCAGCCTTGGTGCCTTGTCTACCAAGTATAGTTGTAGCAGAGCTGATGGGAGAGAGACCCTTGGCTTGATTTCCTGCCTACAGACAGACAGAAACCAAAAGCCAAACCCATTGCTGTCAAGTTAATTTCCACTTGACAGCATCGTGGCAACCCCACTATTTTTTTTTTGGTTTTGTTTTGTTTTTAAGAATGAGACGTAAAAATATTGTTTTATGATCACACTGATCTACAGTACTAATGTCCATAAAATGAGAAATATTTTTTGGCTTTTATTATGTTTATTCAATAATAAACAGAAAATATAAGGGTAAGTCAACCCCCCACGTGTTTTGCGGAACTGCACTCCATAGTGTTTTCTATGGAGAAGGGCTGAACTCTCTTGGATGTATATCATCAGGCTTTCTTCTGTGGTACTGCTGGGTGGATTCAAACTACTAATGTTTCAGTTAGTAGCTGAGGGTGCACCATTTGCACCACTTGGGGACCTTGGACAGACAGAAGGAGTCTAGGAAACTGGCCACCCATAAACATGTGCCTCTCATACCTCTGAAGCCAGGCCTCATGCTGAAATCGTGGTCATCTATCCTCAGAAGCTGCTCTGATTTCATCATTTGTGACTTGGTGATGTCCGGGCTTTCTTTCAGAATTGGGCTGTGGAGGAAAAACAGGTTGATTGCAGATTCTAACCTGTTTAGATTAAAAAATATTGACACTCAGGCTCTTGATGGTGACAAGTTTGACAGGGTGTATTAGTTCTTTTCTTAAGCGTCTGGGTATTTCCTCTCCCTTTCTCTAGCTTTCTGAATAAATGAACTGACCTAAAAGATCCAAAACAATACTTCTCAACGATGATGACTCATTAAAATCACCCCAAGAGTTTAAAAATACTGATGCCAAGGCTTTGTCCCAGAGACTCTGATTTAGGAGATCTGAGATGGGGCCTGGAAGTTGATATTTTTAAAACCCAGATAATCTAAATGAGTAACCAAGACTGAGAATGGCTGGTCCTAGGGGCAGCTGTGGGCTGAGCCTGGCGTCCTGGAGCCTGTGTGGAGGCAGAATGGACTTAACCCTGTGGAGGCAGAATGGATTTAACCCTCATGTTCAAGGTCAACTATTTGGTCCCCATGCCAATAAGAAGCTAGCTAGTGTGGCTGCTGCTTCTGAATTGCTGTTGTTGTTCTTAGTGCCGTAAAGTCAGTTCCAACTCAAAGTGACCCTGTATAGAGTTTCTGAGGCCTTTTTTTAAAAAAAAAAAAAAAAAAAACCTCTGTGGGAGCCGAAAGCCTCATCTTTCTCCTGCGGAGCGGCTGGTGGGCTCAAACTACAGACCTTATGGCTAGAAATCCAGTGCTTTTTGTATGGAGCCACCACGCTCCCCTGAATTACAGTTAGCACTATTTTAATTTATTTTCACTTTTTTAGAAAAGGTAATATATTCATAGAGTTATAATTTTTTAAAAGGCAAATGCAGTGAAAATCCGCCTCCCCCCTCGACCTTCATTCAATCCATTTCCTCACCCACAGGTATCTCTCTTGCTGTTCCCTATTCACTGCTCAAGGTTTCTTATATGTTCAAGTAAATATAAATATATATTCCTTTTTATATACAAATTGAACATATTATGTGAACTCTTCTATATTTTTGTGGGATCCTGGTGTGGTGTGTAGGATAAGTACTGGACTGCTAACTGCAAGGTTGATGGTTCAAACCTACCAGCCAGTCTTTGGAAACCCTATACAGGCTCGCTATGAGTTGGAACTGACTTGATGGCACTTAACAATAACTATATTTTGTTTTTGTTTTTTTTAAGGTTTTAATTGTGGATTGACTGAAAGTTTACAGGGCAGATCATCAGTTTTACATTCAACAAATTATATACCTTGTTTCATTACAATGATATAATCCCCTCCATGTACCATCAGTTAACAGTATTTCTCTCTATCCACTTTAGCATTTTAAAAAACAAACAAACACTCAGGCATATATAATAATTACACTTCCAAACGGCACATTCTGCAAGTCTGCCTCCTGGCCACCAGTCTGTTATGCCCAGAATTCAGGGTC
>NW_006408664.1:1117138-1117870 GCF_000296735.1 Chrysochloris asiatica | reverse complement strand
TTATTTCCTTTTTAATTTGCCTGTCTCGCTCCACAATCCCCGTTCAGGCCTTTTTTCTAGTTATAAACAGTTCAGGGCCAGCTGTGTCCATTTGGTTTTAAGTGGAAACTGTCTCTTTAAATTTTTAGGAGATCTATGCATGGGGATGGGGGTGGGGTGTCTACTCGCTCAGGCACCCCCTCTAGTTACCAGGTGCACAGACAGCGAGAAACCAATGAACATATATATAAAAGCATGTCCACACCTTTATCTCTGCAGTTCTATCAGGCGTTTGTGGCTGCTCTGATCCTTCCCCCACTTGGTCTCACCCAAGATGGTGGTTCTGGGAGCAGCTGAGAGTCTGAATTAGAACACAATGGATTTTTTGCTTCTGCTAAAATTCCCCTAGCTGTAAGCCTTCCAACCTTCTAAATATTCCTTTAAATGTGGTTCAGAGTTCTGGCACCATCCCCTGAGCGTGTTTGGTCCAGTAGTCTGTGTTATTGCTGAAGGAGCTCTTCACTGCACTTCCACCCTCTCCACTATCTTGCTTGCTCTCCCTATATTCTGTTTTTTAAAACAATATACCTTGGATTACTATCCCAAGCCTCCTTATTCTTTTTTTACACTGTGTATATCAATTGTAATATATATATATAAGAATTGATGCTTTTGAGTTATGGTGTTGGAAGAGAATATTGAAAGTGCCATGGGCTGCCAAAAGAACCAACAGATCTGTGTTGGAAGAAGTGC
>NW_006408664.1:1109793-1116960 GCF_000296735.1 Chrysochloris asiatica | reverse complement strand
TGGGCCCAAGCATGGCAACAATTATGAGGTTAGCCCAAGATTGGGCGGTGTTTCGTTCTGTTGTGCATAGGGTCGCTGTCAGTCGGTATTGACTCAATGGCACCTAACAACAATAACAAATATCGATTGTGAATGCATTATAAGTCACTTGAACAGTCTCATTGGTGGGCAGTGGGGTTAACGCCAGTGTTTTGCTATTAACCAGCAATGCTACCTTGAACATTTCATGTGCCCATCAACATCATCTTTAGAATGTACAGCAGTAATTACCTTTCTTGCTTACACCATACTACTATACACTAACATCATGTGACCACATGCTGATAGCAAATATGTGTGCTCTCCAGGGTTAGTAGTGATTCTCTACGCTTCTTATCATTACCACCTCTGCACATACTTTTCCTTTCTCCCTAGTGCAGTGGTTCCCAAACTTTGGTGGTAGTGGTTGTTGTTAAGTGTCGTCGAGTTGTTCCGACTCATAGCAACCCTGTACAGTGTTTCCAAGGCTATACATCTTTACAGGAGCATAAAGCCTCATCTTTCTCCCAAGGAACCACTGGTAGTTTCGAAGTGCTAACATCAAGATTAGCAGCCTGACTTGTAACTGCATGTGCCAATTTAATCTGGAGGATTTATTATTAAAGCCCGGATTCCTGAGCTCCTTCTTCCTGCTCCCTGCGGTTTCTACTCCCATGGGTCTGGGCAATACTGTTGCTTTGTTGTCAGGGATATCATCTTGAGATCACAGCCATGGTGCATCTTATCCGCAGTACACATGGTTGTCTCACAACTAGTTCAGTCCACCTTTAAGTTCTTTGCGATCTTCTTTCTGGAAGAAAGCACTGAGTATTGTGGGGACTGGGAGTATGTGGCTGGGGATCGATAAACAGGGCTCTGGACCTCAATTCTGACAGGACTGCTTGCTATGTGGCTTTAGACATCTTGTTCCCCTGAGATTTGTTTTCCTCAATGGATAAAAGCAAAGCTTTGGGACCTGACAGGGGTGTGAGGACTAAGTGAGATCACATGTGTGAAAGCACCTATGAAGTTGTATGTAATGGGAGGAGCCAATACCAGTACTGAGCTGACAGTAAGTTTCTTTCTAAAGTAAGGAAATAACTATGCTGCAGCAAAGGGAGTGAGTCAGGAAGAGACTTTGAACGAGTGAATACGGACTCAGCTACCCTGAGTATTGACCACTCATCTGTCAGAGTGTCCTACTGTGGTGCTTACATGTTGCTGTGATGCTGGAAGCTATGACACCAGTATATCAAATACCAGCAGGGTCACACATGGTGGACAGGTTTCAGCTGACCATCAGGTCGAAGACAGACTAAGAAGAAAGGCTAGAAATCTACTTCTGAAAATTAGCCAGTGAAAATTTGATGGATCACAAATTTTATTGACTGGTTATTGAATATTGACTGATAAAATGCTAAAAAATGAGCACTGAGTAGAAGGCACTCAAATCCAGTGGCCACAACAATGGATTTAAGATACCAGCATTCATGAAGCCAGCCCTGGGTCCCGTGATGTTTTGTTCTGTTGTGCTTGGAGTCTCCACGAATGAGCTACTTAACAACAAACAACCCAGCTTAATGGACGTTAGGAAGCAAACTGGGGAACTCAAGAGGAGGAAGGCCAGTCTCCATGGGCTGCAGACACCCTCTCTGCCACCCAGCTTGACCCAAGAGCCGTTTTCCCATAGCCTCCTTTTTGACCCCCCACCCATTGCACCCTGCTTCTTGGTGAAGGGCACATATGGCTGAAAATAAACACAGTTGAGGTGTGGGAAAGAAGTGTCTTTCAGAGCGGTGCACGTTTATAACTGATCATACCTGCCTTGGAGTCCTGGTATGGTGCTGTGGGTTAATGAGCCAGACTGCAAAGCCATTTGAACTGCAAGGTCTGTGGTTCAAGCTCACCAGCTGCTCCTTGGAAACCCTACACAGGGTCGCTATGGGTCAGAATCAACTCGACAGCACTTAACAACAACAACATACTTGCCTTGCTTATGAGCATCTTCATGTCCTTCTAGTCTCTGCCTTTGAGGCTTACTAGGAAAATAAAAAATAAACGTGTTCTAGAGATAGTCTAGGTACTGAGCAAAGCAAACGCTTCATCCTTCAAATTTGTTCCAAACCAAAACGAAATATGAAACAAAAAATATGGGAAGCTTCGATGGGCTAACTTAGCCTCTTTATGAGCATTTTCCAATTTCCTGAGGCAGCAGGGATTAGAGGCTAACTAATTTAGGAGGCCTGATTTAAAGAGGTCTGACTAAAATATCTCCCCATATCTACCCACTGGTCTACCCAAGCCTAAAATTGCTGCCATTCTTTAAGAAGGCTCTTAATGAGGTATACATTTTGCCTTGGCTCCCCTATAAATTGTCACTTTTTCCCTTTAGTGACAATTTATAGGGGGGCCAAGTCAGAATACCACACTGTCTGCTTGGACGTCTTTCCTCTCTGGAGTTTGGTTTCAGCCAAATGGGAGGCAATGGAGGTGTGAAAGCAGAAGGTAAGAGGCCCAAGTGTTTATTCCTCCACCCTCTTCCTGCTTCCATGCCAGAGTCTGGCAATGACCACCTCACTGTGATCACAAGCCTGGAGAAGTGGTCTCTTCTTCACAGGTTTTATTGTTTTATTGTTGTCGAATATTGTCCTGTTGATTTTGACTCCTAGCAACCCTACAGAGTTGTTGTTGTGTGCCATCGAGTCAGTTCCAACTTATAGCAACCCTGTATAGGGTTTCTGAGGAGCAGCTGGTGAGTTTGAACTGTCAGCCTTGTGGTTCCAAGTCCAGTGCTGATCATACAGTGCCATACCAGGAGTCTTATCCTACAGCACCACACAGAGTGGAACCGCCTAAAGTGTTCTTAGGCTGCATTCTTTACAGGAACAGATTTCTAGGTCTTTCTCCCTCTGAGCTGCTGAGTAGGTTTGAACCACTAACCTTTCAGTTAGCAGCTTAGCTCTTAACCATTGTGCCATATGGGATCCTTAAGTCTTCGATGTTGTTAAGTCAGTTCTGACTCGTAGCAACCCTGTTTAGGGTTTCCAATGCTATAAATCTTTACAGAAGCAGAAAGCCTCATCTTTCTCCCATGGAGCAGCTGTAGATTTGAGTTACTGACCTTGTGGTTAGCAGCCCAACACATAATCCACTAAACAACCTGGGCTGCTGTCAATAGATTCCAATAATGGCCCTCAGGTCTAGGGTCAGTCATGGCTTCCTGCGGTTTCCCATTCCTAAGGGCATCAACATGCTTACTTGGTTACCTGAACCCTGCCCACAGCTCTGTGAGTAATCTTTTTACCCAGTTATCATTAATTAAGCACTTTTGAACATATTGATGTAAAAGTTGGACAATGAATAAGGAAGACTGTAGAAGAATTGGTGCATTTGAGTTTTAGAGAAGAATAGCAAAAGTACCATGGACTGCTAAAGAAAAAACAAATCTATGTTGAAAGAAATACAACCGGAATACTCCTTAGAAGCCAAGATGGTAGGACTTTGTCCCTCATACTTTGGACATATTGTCAAGAGAGACTAATCCCTAGAGAAGGACATCATGCTAGGTAAAGCAGAGGGTGAGTGAAAAAGAGGAAGACCCTCAATGAGATGGATTGGCACGGTGGCAGCAGCAATGTGCTCAAGTTTAACACCAATTCTGAGGATGGCGCAGGACTAGGCAGAGTTTCGTTCTGCTGTGCATAAGGTCTCAATGAGTCGAAATTGACTCAACGGCACCTCACAACAACAACAAGCCCTTTTGAATGCAGGACTGGAGAGATGCACAAGGATTATGTCATTGTAGCTAAGTGGGGCAGAGGCAGGTGTGAGTTCTGCAGGAATGGGTCATCTGAGTGAAGAAGAGCAAAGATTGGAGGGAGGCTGGTCTTTGAGCTAATGAGAACTTGGTCTGCAGGGGCAGAAAGCAGCCACAGGCCAGGGAGACAAAGTCCTTTTCATAGTATCTCACGTTGTACAGGGTCCTACCAGACTCTCAAAACATGTTAGTTCAGTGAAGGAAGCAATCAGTTGCCTTAGGTAGGGCATTACAGGGAGGCTTGTCAAATTTTGAGATATCACTGTTTTTGTCTTAAAAGAAGCTTAGATTCTATTCTAGAAAAAACTGATAGACAGGATCCCTTTTATTGCTTTAATTTTTAAAAAACTTATTCTGCTCATCTGCTCATGTAAGAGATTTGAAAAATAGATTTAAGCATAAAGGAGAAGATGAAAACCACTCAGAAGTAACAAATGCCATCCTGTGTATATCCTTACAGTTCTAACTATGAGAACTAACATGCTTTTACTTTGTGTCAGGTAGTTGAACCTGGCATCTTGTTCCATCTTCATGGCTGCTTCTGCCATGGATTTTGCAGATGAGGGAATACAGATTTCCTCATTTTACTGATGAGGAAAAAGAGGCCCACAGAAGTTTCCTTGCTAGCAGCTAGTAAGTGACAGAGCTAGGAGTGAGCGCAGGCTAAATTTACCATACCTTACTGCCTGAACTTTGCTCCACACACACCTGTAAAGTTCTTGGAAAATCATATGTATATACTATGATAACAGGAAAAAATGAATTACAGGGAGGACTTGACTCAACAACTTAACTCACTGCCATCTAGTTGATTCCAACTTATTGCAATCATGTACAGAGTTTCTGAGGCTATATGGGACCAAAAAGCCTCATCTTTCTCCTGAGGAGCAGCTGTTGGGCTTGAACTGCCCACCTTGTGGTTAGCAGTCCAGTGAGTATCCAAAAGCACCACTTGGGCTCCTTAGAGGGAGAACTATGGGAGATTGTTTTGACTGTGAATATTGCAATCTTAGGATAGACAAATCTATATTGTATGTGTGTGTGTGTGTATGTGTGTATGGGTAAGGGATTTCTCTGACTGAAAAGTAATGAGATCTCCACTGAGTAGTATCCAATCTGTCTGGGTGGGGCTGATGAAAGGAGATGGGGATAGCACTCATGTGGTACAATAGTGAATAATTACTATCAGGACTAACTGTGAGGCTTGGAAATGTAAAGGTAGATGTTTTGTAGCAAAAGGAGGGGAGTGGTTGACTTTGCAGTCCGGGAGCGGAGGCCCCTGAGACCATCAAGAGAGAAGAGCAGAGTGCAGGAACCTACCCAGTGAAACAGTGACGCCAGAAATGGAGGCAGAGACGATGATGTGGAGAGATGGAGAAGCTGGGGACTCTAGGCACAGAGAGGGAGAGGGACTGTGTTCTGACGAATGATGAGCGAGGGTGGGCTTGCAGGGTATACTCTTTGGTTGTTTGATGATGCATGGAGGGGATTGTAACCATGCCAATGTAACGCTATACGATAGGATGAATATAATGTTCTCTCATGTAAACTATCACATAATTCACAATAAAACAGTTTTAAAAAAGTAATGAGAAATTATTTCTAAAAGAGGCCAGTTTCATATGATTTCATAAGTGGGAAAATCTATTTAAATTATTAATTCTTCCGATGATGGGCTAAGACTAGTATAAGGCAAGTTCATTTGTGTTTTTGTTTTGTTTTACTGTCTTTCTTGTTACTGCCTCTAGGTATAAATGTTGTTGTTGATGTTAAGTGCCGTTGAGTTGGTTCTGACTCATAAGGGGCTTGTATACATAGGGTTTCTGAGGAGCAACTGTTGCATTTGAACCGCCGACTTTGTAGTTCAAATCGACCTGTGGTTCAATGCATTATCCTGAAGCACCACACCAGGACTCTTGGTATAAATACCACAGTGAAATTTAATCCTTGTCTTAGTTATCCAGTGCTGCTACAATAGTGGATACACAAGTAGATAACTTTAACAAACAGAAATGTAGTCTCTCACACTTTGGAGGCTAGAAGTCCAAATCCAGAGCAGTGACTATGGGACCATGTCTCTGTCTCCTGGCAGCATCTGTAGGCCCAGCAGTCCTTAGAGATTTCCATGTGTGTTGGCATCAATCTTTCTCTGGATCTAGGAGCTACACAATGCAGGGACCCTAAGTCCAAAGAACATACTCCAGTGATGGACCATCTTTCTGGGTGGTAGTAGGTCCCCTTCTCTGCTCACTTCTCACCTTTTATCTCTAATAAGATAAAAGATATTGCAGGCCACACCCCTGGGAAGCTCCATGATCAGGGTCATTATGGGATTAAGGGTTGGGCTGCTAACCTCAAGGTCAGCAGTTTGAAACTACCAACCATTTTGCAGGAGGAAGATGAGGCTTTCTGCACCTGTAAAGATTTACAGCCTTGGAAATCCTATGCAGGGTCACTATGAGTCAGAACCGACTCCATGGCACATAACCACCACTGCGCCATCCTTAATCCTTTTATTGGCTTGTTGCATCATAGCGGATCATCAACTGCCAAACCACTGAGAATCCTGGCTCAAAAATTAACTCTCAAAAGTGATTCACTCTCTTCTGAACAGTAGTGAATAAATTCTTGGAGAAAGAAATGATGAGAAAAGTGTCATGAATCAAGAATTAGGACTAATTCATTGAATGGAAAACATATTCTCTGTAAACTGTCACCAATTCACAACAGGAACTTTAAAAAAAGAAGCATAATTAATTCAATCCTATGTTCCTGAGACTCCACAATAAATTTGTGAACTTATTTGGAAAAGCAAACTATGCAATAGTAAATTCTACACCTTTTTAACTCCTCTCCCAGCCAGTAATGTACACAGTTTAGCATAGACATTAAGGCTTTGGAATCTGACTGCCTGTTTCAAATCTGCACTGAGGATTTGCCAACTTGTGTGTGTGATCTTGGGTAAATTACCTAATCCCTAAACTTCTATTTCCTCCTCTAGTAAAATGGATAGGGGCCCTGGTGATCCAGCAGTTGAACTGCTGGGCTGCTAACCATAAGGTCAATGGTTTGAACCCACGATCTGGTTCATGGGATGAAGATGAGGCAGTTTGCAACTGTAAAGATCTCAGCCTTGCAAACCCTTTGTAGCAGTTCTATTCTGTCCTATAGGATTGCTATGAGTTGGAATTAACTCAATGGCAACAGGTTTGATTTGGTTTATTGAAGTAGAAATAGTAACAAGTTCCTTCCAAGTTGTTGAGAAGATTCGAGCAAATGTAAAACACTTGTCTGGCACATTTGTTGTTGTTAAGTGCCGTCCAGTCAATTCC
>NW_006408664.1:1106220-1108177 GCF_000296735.1 Chrysochloris asiatica | reverse complement strand
TTTTTAAAAAGTAAATTAGCATATAATTTTATAGTCTTACAGGTATATTGATACATGTAAGCAGGGTTTACAAGAAATGTTTTTTGTTGTTGTTATAACTAACTACAGGGTATTTGTATTAAAAATAATAAATTTCTGTGGGCAAATTCTGCACAATAATCTTGTAGATAGTCATTTCAGAGTTAGCCTCCTAACAGTCTGTATTCCTTGTGTCCCCTAAGTGTCATCACTGCAGTGGCTTGGGGTTACAGACAAGTTATGTATCCAATGTTCGAGGGAGAAAGAGAGATTCTAGAAACATTGTCTAATGCCCTTGCATTCTAATCTTTACTCCACATAATTTGTGTGAGGGGACTCACCCTGGATATGCTTCCCATGGAGATTTTGGGAAAAACGTGTGACATATGTACCAGAGCAGGGACTAGGGTGAACCAAAAGGGGTACCTTGGGGACAAAGTTTAAGAAGGCACTTGCATGGCCCTTTGAGTATCACCTCTCCAGAGTCCTGGCCCTATTTTATGTGTCTACTTGACTTCCTGCTTTCTTAGTGTGAATCATGGACCATAAAAAGAAGCCAGGATACAAATGACCAGCAGTTTGTGGTAAATTGTATCGACGAAATTAAGCAAGTCCTTTAAAAGTTTGTTGTTATTAAGCATTGTTGAGTTGGTCCCAATTCATAGCAACCCTTTATAGAGTTTCTGAGGAGTGGTTAGTGGGTTTGAACTGCTGACCTTGCAGTTTGTTGTCCAGGACTTACTTATAGGGCTACACCAGGACTCCTTTAAAAATTTAGGCTACATAAAAATAAAAATTTCCTGGCTAATGGAGGCCCTGGGTGGTGCAAACAGTTAACATGCTCAACTGCTACCCTGAAGATTGGAGGTTTGAGCTCACTCAAGGTACCCAGGAAGAAAAGTCTGGCAATCTACTTTTGAAAATCAGTCATTGAAAATCCTAGGCATAGTTCTACTCCGTCACATACATGGGGTTGCCATGAGTCTGCAGATACTCAATAGCAACTAGTTTTACTCACAGTATGGTTGGTGTGGGTATAAGTTGGGTCTACCATTCTGGAAAGCAATTTGGCCAAATACCAGGGGCTTTAAAAGGTTTGTGGACAAACAAGAATTTTAAAAGAAAGTAATTTTTCCACAAACTCTTTGAAGGTCCCTGGTATATGCAGAATTGTCAATATTTTCATGCAATTTGACTCACTGATTTACTTTCAGGAATTTATCCTATGAAAATAATATGCATGTAGACAAATACTCTTATGTACAAAGATCTTCATGAAAACTATAACAACTAAAAAGAAGTAACTAAATGTCCATAAACAGAGAAAAATGCTTAAATGGTAGTATACTATTCATTATTATGCAGGCACTCAAATGATAATTCCATAGATTTTTTTTTTTTTTTTTTGCCCTTTAATCCAATTTATTTTATATCCTTTTTAAAAATATCATCCAACAAAGGACAATGAAGTTTACTGCTGAGACAGGTATACATAACTTGAGGCCTTTGCAGTCCATGTGCCCACTGAATAACTACTTTGCTGCTGAAATTTCTTTAAATTTACCAAACTAAAACAAAAGGCTGAATGATACAAAAGGAGGAGTATTTCTGTGTAGTCTGTTTTGTCAATTGGCTTTTTTTTAAAAAAAGGAAACACATCTGTTTCCCCTAGACCTGTAAATAAGCAGGAGCTACAAGCAGGAGTGTATTAAGACATTTCGCAAGTCTTTTCAAATGAGTCCTGGTGGGGATGGAATGGGGAGAAAAGAGATAGAAAAACATTGCTATAGAAACCATGGTGATGGTGGCTGTGTGCCGTGGAGTCGGTTCCAACTCATAGCCACCCTGTACAGGGTTTCCGAGGGTGTAAATCTTTACGGGAGCAGAACGCCTCATCTTTCTCCCGCGGAGCAGCTGGTAGTTTCGAACTGCTGACTTT
>NW_006408664.1:1095472-1104865 GCF_000296735.1 Chrysochloris asiatica | reverse complement strand
CGAAACTACCAGCTGTTCTGCGGGAGAAAGATGAGGCGTTCTGCTCCCGTAAAGATTTACAGCCTCGGAAACCCAGTACAGGGTCGCTATGAGTCGGAACCGACTCCACGGCACACAGCCACCACCACCACCACCACCAGGGGCGCCATTTTAGAAATAACAAGCCGCTAAGGCGGCGGCGGCAGAGGCCCTAATTCCATAGATTTTTTAAATAAATAAACAGGTTGTTGTTAAGTTGTTAACTGCCTTGGAGTCAATTCCGACTCATAGTGACCTTGTATAGGGTCTCTGATGAGCGGCTGGTAGGTCTGAACCACTAACCTTGTGGTTATCCACCCACTACTTGTCCTGTAGCACCACACCATGGCTCCAAAGAAATAGACAATGTTATATTAAATAAAACAATAAGTTTATAAAACTCTATGCACAGAATAATTCCAAACTAAGATTTAGCATACTTAGAAAACAAGGTTGGAATACATAAGATTATTTCTGGGTTTATAGATTATATGTGATTTTTATTGTTTTTAATAATTTTTCCATTGTGGTCATAAATGTTTTTCCTAATAATAATAGCAGTATGAATAATAATTAAAAGTCCATTTAAGAGATGTTTTTAAAAGGAAGTTTGTTGCTCTATGGGACTGTTAATCATTGGCATTATTAATACGTTGTCATGCTAACGGTGATTTGGGGGAGAAATTGAGAAGTTTTTGATGGAAGCCAGTAGGATGTGTTGCTGTTGTTGCTTTTAGTCCTCATGAGCACATTTGGTTAAAATCATCTCTATAGCTGCACCACTCCACACGTGTGACTGCTTTTTGCCCAATCAGCTTCCAGCCCTGACTGTAATTGGTGGTTACTCTCCCTGCCGAGGCTTGCTGTGACCACTGCATCTTTCAGCTCCTGGTTGGTGGGCTGCTCTAAAAGCCTGAAATAAATGCTGTGAGTTGTATCTGGCTGTAGGGGAGCTTTCCAACCCCAGGAGAGGAGGACACTGAAGAGCCAGACACTCAGCCCTTCTGCTACCCTACCTAAGCTTCCACAAACTGGACTTGCTTTCTTATCAAATGATATTTCTGACCTCTAGTCAGTTCTACATCCAGAAATTAAAAAGCCACAGCTTAATTCGGAGCTAAGGCTATTGTCACCAAGAAAAAGAATCAAGAATCAAGAAGGCCCCCTCACTGTTTCCATTTCCTAAGCAGTAAAAGGAGAAAGGTGGACTGGGCTGTCTGTAAATGTCATTTTTTATTGACAGTTGTCAGGCAGGCAAGCAGGTGTGTGGAGGTACACACACACACTGTCAGTGCTGCAGTCAGAGGCTTCTTCCAGGTTAGGTGAGTGCCCAGGGGCCAGTGGGAAGTCTGATCCCTTGTTTCAACCCTTCCTGGCAGACAGAAATGTACATATAGAGCAGCACAAACGGTGTTAGCAACAAGCAACTCCATCCCAGCACCTGGCCAATTTACAGGTTGAGGACAATTTTATGAAGATTTGAAAGGGAACCCACAAATCTAGCAGAAATTAGAAATACTTATTCCCAGTAATTAGAGATCCCATTAATTCTTTCAGAATTAGCAGATTTGTTATAACTCTAGGTTGTAGATATTAATGAATTGCTCTGGGTTTTTTGTTGTTTTTTTTTCAGTATGCATGCATTCTCTTATGCAGAAGGTATTTAATAATATGTGTAACAGCACTATTTCTAATCTAGCATCATTTTAAAAGAAAGCATAGTTCTAACTTTCTCAAAGAAGGGAAGCAGGAAAAAAAAGGGGAGAGCAAGAAAAGGCACTCACATAATATACCATGTGCTGGAAGTGATGCTCAGTATCCAGAATAATGTCAGAAGCTTGCTATGCACACCCCTTGCCCTAAATTCGCCACCCCTAAATGTCCACTCACCTGCCTTTCTTAGCCGTTCTCGTGTCCTTTTCATCCTTGCCAGTGTACTCGGCTTTCAGTGACCAAAACCCATCCCCACCACAAAAGGAAGATGCCAGATTTCATATTCTGCACAGATAATGTGGATTTCCAAATCCAAATAATTCTCTCAAGAAGCAGCAAAAACAAAAGGGATATTCTTTTTCTCTCTTAACTCATTATTGGTCTGCTTGTTTTTAGAAGGATGTTTACTCAAGCCAAAAATAGGAAAAAAATAAAATAAAATAAAACCACAGTATGTAATCTGGAGAGCAGGAGAAAGCAATTCCCACTAAATCTATAAATCCTCCTATGTCAGATCTTAGGGATTTTCTGAACTGAGGTTGAATTCCTGTGTCCCTGTGGAAGTTATTTTGGCTAGTCTAATTTAGTTCATTGTTAAATGCTGTGAATATGTTGGTTAAAAGGCATATATTTTCTGGTCTAATTAATAGAAGGATATAAAACTGGACCAAAGCCATTTCCAAAGTGAGAAGTACCAGAGGTGCTGACCTACTTTGTATGTCATAATGAATGTCTCCATTAATCTATTTTAAGCTTCCAGCCATTAGTATTTGCTTTAGCTAAGAGCTAGATTTGGAGAATTTGCTGCCCAACTCGTTTCTGTGACTGAAGCAATGGAACCCCAAGGTTCAGTCCCTGAACTGTTGTCTGTAAGGTTGAAGCTAGAAGGATGAGTTAGGGAAGGTTTATCTTTGTTTTGCACAGAAACAACCAAGCTTATTTATCAGTTATATTATTCTTATTATGAATCCTCATCAGACTTTTCATGTTTGAAAACTGTTGTGTGCCATCTTGTTGTTGTTGATGTTATGTGCCATCGAGTCGGTTCTGACCCATAGCGACCCTGTATTGTGCCATCTAGTAGATGCTAATTCACAGTGACTCCATGTGACAGTGTAGAAATGACCCATGGGATTTTCTTGGCTGCTTCTCATAAACCCTATAAAGGGTCACTATGGGTTGGAACCAACTCAACGGCACTTAATAACAATAACAATCTTTGGTCAGTAATAAACTAATGATAGCATTAAGTCTATGTCGCTATGGGTCGGACCCGACTCGATGGCACTTAACAACAACAACAACAACATCTTTAGATAGTTTTAATTTTTCTTCAATGCTTATCTAACACTGCTATTATCTACTCTATCTAGAGTTTGTGTCTTCAACAAAGAGCATGGCAGAGGCAAAGGACAGTCCTGGCATGGTGCTGTAGGATAAGCACTAGACTGGTAACCACAAGGTAGGCAGTTCAAATCCATCAGCTGCTCCTCAGAAACCCTATATAGGGTTGCTATGAATTGGAACTGACTGCTCAGCACACACCACCACCACCACCACCAAGGTATTACCAATTCTGCTTCATGGCGACCTCATGTGTGTTAGTAGAACTGTGCTTCATAAAATATTCAATGACTAACTTTTCTGAACTAAATTGCCAGGTCTTTCTTCTGAGGCACCTAAGTGGACTTGAACCTCCAACCTTTGGTTAGCAGCTGACCACATTAACTATTTGTACTGTCCAGGGGCTCCATACCTGGGTATTTTAAACTATTGACAATTTTATGAAGATAACTTTCACACTGCACCAGTGTACTAAGACACAGTTTCCATGACTATTGTTGGTTGAGAAACCAGCATTTTCATGGAACTACTAACCCAAGATCCATCAGAACAAGAATTCATTACTTAGGACTGAATGACTTGATGATGGTAATTTTATTATGGCAATTTATTTAGAATATCATTGATTTGTTTAAACCTGCCTTGGAAACCCGCTACAGGGTCAGTCAAGAGTCAGAACTGACTTAGCAGCATACTACCACTAGTGTTTACTATGTGAGTTAACCTGTTACTTAACTAAAAGGTGACCTCAGTTTCAGTTCAAGATGGAAAGAGTATCTCAGGACACTAGGCTCAGGGACTTCTCCAGTTTCAGCCAGGCAGGTAAGTCTGTTTTGTTCTGTTTTTAATTTGAGCTTCTATTCCACGCTTTTATCTCATTCTATTAGGATGCATCATCTGTTGTTGCCCTGATCAGAATGGTTGGCAGTGGTAGCCAGACACTACCTAGCTCCTCACAGTTTAGGAGGCTAGAAGCTCAAGTTCAGGCTTCTGGTTTGACTCTTGATTTCCTTCTTTTTCTTTTGCTCCAGATGAGTAGAGACCAATAATAGTATCTTAGATAGCTGCTAATAAGCTCTTAAGACCCCAGACATTACTCACTAAACTAGGATGTAGAACATAAACTTTCTGAACTATATTATGCCTGCTGACCAAAAAGTCCCATGAGACTCTGGTCTTAATCCTTCCAACTCAGGAAATCAGTCTTGAGAGGTATTTGGTTATATCAAAGAAGTATCCATAACTGTGTCTGCTATGTGTGTTATTACATATATATATATGAATATATGTGTATACAGTAATGTATATACATATGCATATGTGTATATATATATATGTGTGTGTATATATATATATATACACATACATATATATTTGTTTTTGTTGTTGTTAGGTGCTATCAAGTTGGGTCTGATTCATAGTGACCCCATGAACAACAGAATGAAGCACTGTTCAGTCCTACACCATCCTCACAATTGTTGCTATGTTTGAGTCCATTGTTTTAGCCATGGTATTAATCCATCTCACTGAGAGTTTTCTTCTTTTTTGCTGACCCTGTACTTTACCAAGCATAATGTCCTTCTCGACAGAATGGTCCCTTCTGATAATGTGTGCAAAGTGTGTGATACCAAGTATCATCACCCTGGCGTCTAAGGATCATTCTGTCTGTATAAACATATACTCAAATACTTGTATATGCACTCCCTTTTGTTGTTGTTGTTAAGTGCTGTTGATTTAGTTCTGACCCATAGCAAAATAGGGTTTCCAAGGAACAGTTGGTGGGTTTGACCCACCAACCTAGTGGTTCAAAGTGACCATTCAGTACAATGCATTATCCTACAGCTCCACACCAGGACTCCCTTTTAATAGGCTATAATTGAAAGAACCAGTTATTCCAGGCAATTGTGGACTTTCCTGGAATATCTTACTGGAGAATAATGTTCATTTAATCAGGTATGACAAGCCATTTTTAGGAACAAAGTTTGGCTGTCAGTGCCTACAAATTAGCCTAAAACCTGGTTTGAGCATCCAGCTTTACAGGTGGATCCAATCATATAGGTAAGGTAAATCATTCAGGAAGGCCCTTGGAGTATTTTTGAAACCCCAATAAAACAGGAATTCACTCAAATCTATAGGTATTACAGGTGATATTTGGTGGAGAGCTTCTTGAGTTTGGTTTCCTAGCTTCCAGATAGCAAACAAGAGATGTTTTTAAAGCCTAATGAGATTCTTTATGACAACTTCCAGACAGATGCTAATTTGGAATTGTTTAATGCTGTATGGTTCCAGATTTTGCAAAGAAAATTGAAGGAGGACTCTCTAGTAAATTAACACTCTTCAAGCATCTATATAAATAATCAGCTAAACATAATGAGACCAACCTTTGTGTGTATGTGATCAAGCTTATGCTTTCTTTGAAATTATGTATGATAACAAGGGAAGAGGACACTCAGGAAATTGTCATTCTTTGAAATAGACAAAAGGAATTGCTGGGTGCCTTTTTCAACAGAATGCTGAGCTTTATCTAGTAGACCCTACAGGACTATCTGATCCAATAGATATAGATCTGCACGTTTAGATAAACAACAGCAACAAAAACAATTGCTTGTGAGTATGTGTTGCAAAGTAGAACTGTGCTTCATAGGGTTCTCATGGCTGTGACCTTTTGGTCTCCAGGTGTTTCATTTGAGGAGCCTCTGAGTAGATTCAAATTGCAGACCTTTTGGTTAGTGGTTGAACATTTAACTCTTTGAACCATCCAGAACTCCTTCTGATTCTTTAACTCCATGACTTTGAGTAGATTTTCACTCACAGAAACCCTGTATAGGGTTTCCTAGGCTGTGTATCTTTACAGGAGCAGAAAGTCTCAACTTTCTTCTGCAGAGTAGCTGGTGGATTTGAACCACCAACTTTGTGATTAGCAGTCTAGTGTTTACCCTACAGAGCCACCAGGGTTCCTTTCTGATCCTATGTGGTGTGCAAAGGAGTCCTGGGTTAGTGCAAACAGTTAAGTATTCTAGAGAATTAATGGTTTGAACCCACCAAAGGTGCCTTAGGTCAGATTCCCTAACTGCTAGGTCATTTAATGCCTATCTATAATATGCTCTTGTCATTTCCTTGTCACTATTTCCCTGCTGAGTTGCCAATTCCATAAATTCCCTTTGTTGGTGTCACACTGAAAGCATTTAAATTGCTTAATTCACGTTATTTAATAAGGCAGTGACAATAGGCTATACTGAGATTCTGCCCACATTGCATAGTGATATTTTCATAATTAATGGGGAACCTAGATGAACAAAAAGTCTTAATTAGTTGGAATCCTTTTTATTCCCAATCCAAGTATTGTGTTCTGAGCACTCCCAACCTAGTTTACCATACCTACTCTAGTCTCAACTCTAGGGCCAAGGCTTTATAGATCACCCAACTATGCCATTTTGATAGCAGGGCCTTAATTTTATCCATACATAGTTTTCATTATAAGCATCTTCACATAACTGGTGCCCTCACTTGGTAGAAATTAAATGTTTTCAGAATGAATAAATGAATTAAAAAATACTGCTATCAGTACTAGGACATCTGGTGTGATGCTGTAGGATAAGCACTGGACTGGGAACCACAAGATTGGCAGTTCAAACCCACCTGCTTCTCCTTGGAAACTCTATATATGGTCACTGTGATTTGGAACTGACTCAATGGCACTTAACAATAACAACAACACAGTTATTAATGCTTCTCATTTGGAATTATTTCTGGAATGTCAAGAACCTGGATCATTTTCTTATTTTCAGTATTTTCTTTTTATGAATGACTAAGATTAACCCTTCTTGAACATCTGCCTCCAATAGCTAACTTGAAGGAGCCCACTTTTCAACAACTTCACTGCTATCACTTTAGCCCAGGCTCCGTCAGCTCTTCCTAGGACCACTTCAATAGATTCCTAATCACCTCTGAGTCCACTCTGGCCTCCTGTGCCCATTATCAATTTATTACCTCTCAGTTCCAAGCCAACTTATCTTTGCCCCATTTGGTGAACAGTTTACCTTCTTTGAAAACCAATCAACAGTTTAAAGTGAAAATCAGTCAAAAGTAGTGGTTCTCAACCGTTAGTTTGTTGTTGTTGTTGTGTTGTTAAGTACCATCAAGTAGGTTCCAATCCATAGCAACCCTGTGTAGGGTTTCTGAGGAACAGCTGGTGAGCTTGAACTGCCAACCTTGTGGTTCAAACCAACTTTGCAGTCCAGCATATTAACCCACAGCACCATACCAGGACTCCGACCATATTTGGGCCCACCCATTAGGCCTACGTATGACCGTGTGGGTAACCTTGGGAGAACTGAAAGGACACCATCACTTCATTTATATATATTGTATCTGCCAAGATGACTTTACTTATAAAAAATAGAGACTTACTAAAACTGACTTAACCTTAGAGAAATTTGTTATCTCACAAAGAAAGAGGTCTAGGTCACAGGCTTTGGTTTAGTGATTCTATGATGTCATCAAAGACTCAGTTTCTTTCCCTCACTCAATTCTTTGATGCTTTCTATTTTCCCTCTGGCCCTATTACTCATGAGTGCAATATGTCTGCCAATAGCAACATAGCCAAGGGAAACAAAGGGTGGGAAAACTTCCTCCCAGAGAATGGGAGATAAGCTCTTCTTTTCAATTTGGGACACACTGGGTACAAGGCCACCCCTGCACTAATTACATTTTCTGGGGAGAGGTCATGCTGTGATTGGCTTACACTAATCAGGATCCCCCTCTGGAGCTGGGAATGGGGTAAATGCTTGAACACAACTGGGGTTCTCATTCAGGAAGGCAGGAGGCAGAGGGGATGCTGAATCAGATAGCGTTGGCATCCACCAATGTCTGGAGACATAATATATAACATGTTTTTGTTGCTTGCTGGCTCCAAATGTCAGTTGCACTTGTGATCAATTAAATGCAAATTTATTTTAGAAGTGTAGTTGAATTCATAATAGACTTAACTATGCATTTTCTCCACTAAGAGATATTAAAGTTGACTGTAATCATCTGATTAGAAAGAAAGAGGAGAGAGGGAGGGAAGAAAGGAAGGAAGATTGGACAAAGAGTTGGAAACCTTTGAGTTAAAATTGCATTTCCTGTGGGAAATCAGTATAGCCCTGTCTCCCTCTGCTGGAATCATAGTAAAATTGTTTAAGGCAGCCTTTTATACCTTTCCAAGGCAGCCTTTAAGGAAATACACAGTCCTTTTAGTTGCCAATCTAATTGCCCCAAAAGCCCCTAGTTTCCTGTTGATGGAGTTGGATATCTGTGCCACGGCTCCAGGAGAGTCCATGTGGCAGATATTGTGGTGAAAAAAGAAAATACCGTGAGGTCAGTTTAGGCCTGAAGCCACAGTGGCCATGGCTTCCACTGGGATGGAGTGTGAGGACATTTACATGTTGCTTGGGCACTGAATACAAAACACAAGGACTACTTTTGTTACCCCCAAAGCAACCAAGCAGCTGCTGAATAGTAAGTTTGCAATTGAACGGTCCTTTGGTGTTTACAAAACATTTTCACACTCATGATTCCATTTGGTCCCTATAAACAACCCCTTGAAGAGGACATTAGAATCTTCCCTTTATTGCTGAGGAAACTGAAGCTATAAGATGTTATTTTTCCAAGAACATGTGGTTCTAAACAGGAAATTTTGTGCTTTTTATTTCAATACTTGGGATTTTTCATCAACTCTACACTCCTCCCCTCCCTGAAATTGCTGGTCTGTGAAGAGATGTTATGTGACAGCCTTCTTACTTAACAATTGAGCTATACTTGGAACTATTGAATCTTGAAGAAAAGAAACAATACAACTTAATTTTATGGTAAATTTAATAACGGACTTAAATTGAACTCATGGATAAATATACAACAGAAAGGACAATGAATGTAACAGTTGTTCAATTTAATGTATGCCTGTTTAACTTCTCTCCACTATGTGACTCTCTTGACTCAGATTAACTCTAATGTATATAATTTCTTAAAATCAGTTAATATAACTATACCATTGCCAGTTCTCTCTCTTTGAGGCCACTGAAAAAGAAAAACAATAGTAACCCACAGAATATATTCATTTTTCTCTAGTAATTTAGTTCATTGCTTTAACCAAGAGAGAAAGCACTGGGGATCTTTCATAAGCCAGTAGATTTTCGTAGATTTGCATCCAACTTGTGTCTCCCTTTTGTCGTCTAAGGGTTGTTGTGTGCTGTAGAGTTGATTCTGATCCATAGTGACCCTGGTGGCACAGTGGCTGACAGCTCTGTTCTTAATGAAAAGGTTGGCAGTTGGAAACCC
>NW_006408664.1:1092882-1094816 GCF_000296735.1 Chrysochloris asiatica | reverse complement strand
TTGTTTTTTCCAACTTGCTATAAAATTGTTGGGGGTTTTTGTTCTGATTCGTTTCATTTAGATACAACTCTAATTTCCTGATTGTTTTAGTTGATGTTGAAGATTTGTTGTTGTTGTTGTTAAGTGCAATCAAGTGGGTTCTGACCCATGCTGAATCTAGAGGTGACGGATTTGTGGTGATGCAATCTTTGGAGGCTGTAACCTGCACTTGAAATTGTTTGTGGAAATCTTAGCGATAGCAGCACAGGTGGATTTCTCAGTGGGTTCTTGAGTTTCAGGAGTTACTGAGTTTAGTTTGCCTAACTCTACAATTTCCACAGCTCAGGTTCTGAAACTTCAGTGGTGGGAACATGTAATTTTTAGACATCTAATTCTTTTACTTAAAAACTGTACTTTAAAAAATAAATATAACTCAACAATTCTACTTCTAGGTATAAATTCAAGAGACATGAAAGCAAATAGTTAATTTGCAAGTATTAATTAGTAATCTCTAGTAATGCTTTAAAGGTCTCCATGTGGTGTAAATGGTTTGTAAATGACTACTAATCTTAAGTTTGGCTATTTGAACCCACTCAGCCTGGAAAAAAGCCAACAATATCTAGTTTCTTGAGTCACTGAGGCTGGCTGGATCCCCTGAGATAATATTTCAACCTGAAAGCTTAAACCAAAAATATCCCCTGAAGACATCTTTAAATCAAACAACAGTTTTACTTAATTAGAAAAGAATGTTTGCTTTGAGCATTGTGTTCTTTTAATGAACTATGCATATGGCATTAAATTGATAACAGCAACTCAAAAGGTTAGATAAAAAATTTGAGGAGAAATGGGTTTGTGCTGATGGGGATGGACAAATCAGATAGGAATGGCTGTACAAATTGAAGAATATAATTAATGTCATTGGTTTGTATATGTAGAAATTATTGAGTTGGTATCTGTTTTGCTCTGTATACTTTCAACAACAATTTAAAAAAAGAAGGGGGAAAAATTACAGTCAAAGAAACCCCATGAAGCAGCTCTATTTATAACACATGGGGTTACCATTTGTTGGAATCAACTCTAGAACAACAAACAACAGTGGTCATGTTCAGACGAAGACAAAGAAATGTACCGTCTATTCCCCTATACCCCACTCAGTCATGTGAGGTGATTTCCATCTTGGCCGTCCATAAGCTCTCTGACATATGGAGGCGGAGACTGAGGCCCTTGAGAAAACTGTAAGAAGGAAGGGCCATCTGTTCAGGCCATGAGTTCAGAGAGACTAGTATAAGTGAACAAATCACTTTGAATATTGGCTGCTCACTTCTTACTGAGCATTTCCTGTCTCAGTTTGGCGCCATGCCACCACATTTTGGAAAGAAGCCTTAAAAGTGTGTAGGACTTCACAGGATTTGTTCTACCAGCTGGTAGTTCTATTGCCTTGTAAATATGAAGATTATTATGGGGTGTGCTGAGAAGACCTAGAATACCTTCTAGAAAACCAAAATGGAAAATTGTTATTATTTTAGATCAACTTTCAGCTTTCTTCTGTCATGTCTAGTAGATAAAACTCTAAAGAATTGGAATAGTGCAACCCTTCCATAAGGATACAACTTATTCCACAATTTCCTTCTTCACCTCTGTGTCTTCCCAAAGCAAATTTCAACTTGTATGTCTGTCCCCTCTGAGCATCAGTCAAGGATACCTTTCTGTGGTGATCATGTTTCTGTACTAAAACATATACAGACTCACCCACACCTGTCAGTTTCATATAATTTAATGATGTCATATAGAACACTAAAAGTACAATAAACCACGTAAAAAGTAGACAAACTGGATCTCATCAGATTAAAAAATGTTGTGCTTCAAAAGGCACCATTCAGGAAATAAAAAGACAATCAATTGAAAGGGAGAAAATATTTGTGAACTATATATCTGATAAAGAATTCATAACTAGT
>NW_006408664.1:1091348-1092736 GCF_000296735.1 Chrysochloris asiatica | reverse complement strand
CTCATAGCAACCCTGTATAGGGTTTCCAAGGAACAGCTAGTGAGCTTGAACTACCAACCTTGGAGTTCAAACTGACCTTGCAGTCCAGTGCATTAACCCACAGCATAGGACTTCTCATTACACACTGTTGTTGTTAAGTACCATCAAGTCGTTTCTGACCCATAGCGACCCTGTAGAGGGTTTCCGAGGAGCAACTGGTGAGCTTGAACCACCGACCCTGTGGTTCGAAGTGACTTTGCAGTCCAGTACATTAACCCACAGCACCACACCTAGACACTAGGAAGATGAAAATCAAAATCATGATGAGATATCACTTTCTACCCACTAGAATGACTGTAATAAAAAAAGACAGACAATAGCAAATGTTGGTAAGGATGGAGAGAAGATATATTGCTTATGGGACTGTACAATGGAGCAGCCACTTAAGAAAGCTATCTGACAGGGCTTTAAAAGATTAAATTTACAATTATACTCCTAGGCACATATTCAAGAGAAATGAAAATATATGTTCACAACAAAGCCAACACACAAATGTTAATAGCAGCATTATTCATAATAGCCCCAAAGTGGAAGCAACCCAAATCTCCATCAACTGATGAGTAAATAAACAAAATGTGGTATATAATGGAATTGTTTGGCAATGAAAGAATGAAATATTGATGCTGCTACAACATGATGAACCTTGAAAACATTCTAAGAGAAAGAAGCCAGATATAAAAGGTCATATATTGTATGATTCCATTTGCATTACTCTGGATTAGGCAAATCCATAAAAACAGAAAGTAGATTATCTAGGGCTGGGATGGAAGACAGAGAAGCAGGGACACGGAATTTCTTTGTAGAGGGATGAAAATATTCTAAAAAACTGATTTTGGTGAAAATTGCACAACTCAATGGATATACTTAAAACCTTTGAATCCTATACTTTAAATAGGTGCATTGTTGGATACATGAATTACATCTCAATCAAACTGTTACAAAAAACGCATATAACCCAACAATTCTACTTCTAGGTATAAGCCCAACAGAAATGAATGCAAATGTTCATAGCAAAGCCTACACATACATGTTTTCAGAAGCTTTATTTCTAAGAGACTAAACTGAAACCCCACCACTCTTCTGTCAGTTTGTCACACTGTGGTGGCTTGCATGTTGCTGTGATGAGGGAAGTATGCCACTGATAGTTTAAATACCAGCACGGTTGCCTATAGTGGGCAGGTTTCAGCTGACCTTCCACACTAAGAGTAGGAAAGGGATGCAGACGGCTTCTGAATGTTTAGCCACTGAAAACCTTATGAATAGCAGCATAATATTGTCAGATATAGTGCCAGTAAATGAAAACATTATGACACCAGAATAGTGTCAAATACAGTGCTGGAAGATGAGCC
>NW_006408664.1:1068325-1090033 GCF_000296735.1 Chrysochloris asiatica | reverse complement strand
GGGTACAACTCAAAATAAGGAGAAACAACTGCAAGCATCCAATAATAATCAGAACAGGGAACATAGGAAGTATGAATCTAGGAAAATTGGAAGCTGTCAGGAATGAAATGGAATGAATAAAAATTGATATCCTAGGCATTAGTAAGCTGAAATGAACATGTATTAGCCATTTTGAATTTGATAATCATATGACAGAAACAACGAATTCAGGAGGAATGATGTAGCATTCATATCAAAAAGAATATTTCAAGTCCTATCTTGAAATACAACCTGTCTGTGATAAGATAATATCCATATGCCTATAAGGAAAACCAGTTAATGTCATTATTATTCAAATTTACACACTAACCACTAAAGCCAGTGATAATGAAATTGAAGAATTCTATCAAATTTTTAGTTTGAAATTGATCAAACATGCAATCAATATGTATTGATAATTATTGGAGATTGGAATGCAAAGGTTGGAAACAAAGAGCAATCGTTAGTAGTTGAAAAATATGGCCTTAGTAATAGAACTGATCCTGGAGATCACATGATAGAATTTTGCAAGACTAATGACTTACTCATTGCAAATACCATTTTTTAACAACATACAAAGTGAGTATATGCATGGACCTCACTAGATGGAATATACAGGAATCAAATTGACTACATCTGTGGAAAGAGATGGTGGAAAAGCTCAATATGATGAGCCAAAACAAGGCAAGGGGATACTGAATGGTTTAGAATCAGTAAAGTGGTGTGCCAGGCTTGTATTCTTTCACCATGCTTATTCAATCTGTATACTGAGCAGACACTGGATTATGTGAAGAAAAACATGGCATCAGAATTGGAGGAAGACTCATTAATAACCTGTGATCTGCAGATAACACAACCTTGTTTGCTGGGAGAGAAGAGGACTTAAAATACTTACTGATGAAGATCAAAGGCCACAGCTTTCAGTATGGATTGTACCTCAATGTAAAGAAAACAAAAATCATCACAACTGGACCAACAAATAACATCATGATAAACAGAGAAAAGATTGAAGTTGTCAAACACTTCAATTTGCTTGCAGCCACAATCAACACTCAAGAAAGCAGCAGTCAAGAAACTAAGTGATGTATTGCATTAGGCAGATCTGTGGAGAAAGAGCTCTCTAACGTGTTTTAAGAGCAAAGATGTTACTTTGAGAACTAAGGTGCACCTGATGCAAGCCATTGTATTTTCAATCGCCTCATTTGCATTTGAAAGTTGGACAATGAATAAGGAAGACCAAAGAAGTATAGAAGCATTTGAATTACTTTCAATATTCTTTGCAGGTGTTGGCAAAAAATATTGAAAGTACCATGAACTGCTAGAAGAATGAACAAATTTGTCAGCCAGAATGCTCCTTTGAAGGGTGGATGGTGACACTTCATTTCGTGTGCTATGAACATATTGTTAGGAGGGACCAGTCCCTGAAGAAAGACATCATGCTTGGAAAAGGGGAGGGTCAATGAAAAAGAGGAAGAGCCTCAAGGAATTGGATTGACACAGTGGCAACAATAATGGGCTGAAACATAACAATTGTGAGGCTGCCACAGGACCAAGCAGTATTTTGTTCCTTAGAACAAAATATTGAGTCAGAACTGACTCGATGGCACTTAACAACAACAACAATAACACATCTCACTCTGTATTTTTTGTGTGTGATTGGAATACAAAAGTTGGAAACAAAAATGAGGAATCAATAGTTGGAAAATATGGCCTTGGTGATAGAAATGACATGAGATCCCATAATAGAATTTTGCAAGACAAAAGACTTATTAATTGCTTTTACTTATTTTCAACACCATAAATATGCATGGACCTCATTAGATCAAATTGGAATACACAGGAATCAAATTGACTACATTTTAAGGACATGGTAATGGGGAAGCTCAGTATTATCAGCCAAAACAAGGCCAGGAACCTATATGCAACGTTAGGTTGAAGCTGAAGAAAAAATCAGTCCACAAGAGACAAAATATAATCTTGAGTACAACCCACCTGAATTTAGAGACCAGATTTGAAACATTGAACACTAATGACTAAAGAGCAGAGGAGTTGTGGCATTACATCAAAAACACCATAAATGAAGAAAGCAAAAGATCATTGAAAAGGCAAAAAAAGAAGGGCGAAAGTGGATGTCAGAAAAGACTCTGAAGTCTGCTCTTGAACATAGATTAACTAAAGCGAATGGTAGAAAAGATGAAGTACAAGTGAACAGAAAATTCAAAGAGCATCTAGAGAAGACAAAGTAAAGTATAATGTGAGCTGTACAAAGACCTGAAGTTAGAAAACCAGAAGGAAAGAAAATTCTCAGCATTTCTCAAGCTGAATTCTTCTCTTTTTTTAATACACAGGTATTAGTGTACCCACTCAATATTTTAAAGATATTCAAATTATAAAAACCTCTCCTCTGTGGTCACGTTTTCATCCTGTTACCAGGAGGATTCTTCAAAACTATGCACTATTCTTCAGTAAGAGGATATTCAGGGCACACCTCTCACTAATCCCTAGACAAAAACAAGAAGATGGAGGTCATGAAAGTATTATCTGATTTCGCCTTGTCTTGTCCTCTCACCGGAGCCTTGGTGGCACAATGGCTAAAGTGCTCCACTGCTAACTGAAAGATCGGTGGTTTGAACCTACCAGTTGCTCCATGGGAGAAAGATGTAGCAGTCGTTTCCTTAAAGGTTACAGCCTAGGAAACCCTCTGGAGCCGTTCTACTCTGTCTTACAAGGTTGCCATGAGTCAAAATCGACCTGACAATAACAGGGTTTTTGTCCCCTGACATCTAGTAATCAGGGCCCCTGAGAGTGTGGGGAAACAGACAGCTTACCTCTGGAGACAGCAGTGCAGGGAATGGCCTCAATGGGCAGCTTGAGCAGTTCGCAGCAATGGAGGCTTTGGGCTTTCCACGGTCTATCCCAAGGAGAACTGTTATGAATTTGCTGACCCAATTTGTGTGCCTCCAAATTGGCAGAGTTTGGGGAAAAGGAAGGAATCCTGCTGCGACTCAAGGCCCCGGGTCTATTTCTGGACACACAAACATTTTACATCTCTGAGCACAGTTGCAGCAGAAGCTCCTGGCACCAAAGCAATGCTTTAGAAAGATTCATTTACCTCTGACCTATCTGCTTCATACTTGAGATAAGCAGTGCAAGGTTTCTGCAGGAGAGGGAGGGAGGGAGGCCAGAGCCAAACATTCGTCCTCAGATGGGAGCATCCTAACAAGATGAGTGGTACAGTGGCAGCTGTAATGAACTCATGCACAGCGATAATTATGAGGCCGGCACAGGAGCCGGCAGCGTTTCGTTTTGTTATGCATAGACTCGCTATGCATCAGAACCAACTCAGTGGCACCTAACAACTACAACAATAATTTTTAGTTTGTGCTTCATGAAAACAGTGGGTTCCTGATGGTATGACAGAAACTACTGTTTATGATGTGTTTCCTCTCCTCCAGAATTCTCCCCTTCTGTCTTCTCCCTCACCTTCGATTCTTCCTTGGAACTCCTCACCCTCCTGTCCCCCACTCCTCCTCCTTCCCCATTCTCCCCTTTCTCTCATGCTCTCTCCCTTCTTTTATTTCACATTTTCTTTGTCCAGACTCTGTGCTGAGTACTTAGCTCATTTAATTCTCACATTTTCCCTACTCCCCACCCCATAGTAAAACCCTAAAGCATCCTCAGAGAGCCCCTTGGAGAAACTAAAACTCAGAGTGGTTAAGCGAATTAATTAAAGTTACACCAGCTAGCAAAATTCTCTCTCTTAACCTCAGACCGCTCCCTCCATATTGAACATAAATTAAATATCTCAGTTATTAACAGTAAATGCCATGATGCAAGTAGAGCATCAAGCACAGTGTCTGGTGTAAAGTTGTTGTTATATGCCGTGGAGTCGGTTCCGACTCATAGCGACCCTGTACAGGGTTTCTGAGGCTGGAAATCTTTACGGGAGCAGAAAGCCTCATCTTTCTCCCACGGCTGGTGTAAAGTAGGCACTTAAAAAATGGTAACGGTTCATTAGTTCCTTCCATAACTCTTTACTGAGCCACTACCGTGTTTCAGGCACCATTTTGGACCCTGAGATGCAACAATTAAGAAAATAGACAAAAATCCCTGTCCTTGTGGAATTTATATTCCAAGGTTTATTACATTTCTGATGGTTATGAACCTGCTGCAGCAGCTTTCACACATGTACACTCTTTCTGAGCACAGAGGGAATAAAAAAGATATGTAGCCACCCTTCACTGTGAAAGGTTGGTGTTAAATGCCATCAAGTTGGTTCTGACTCAGCAACTTTGTATACAATTTCTGAGGAGTGAGTAGTGTGTTTGAACCACTGACCTTGTGGTTAGCAGTCCAGTGCTTATCCTATAGCGCCATACCAGGACTTCCACTTGACTCTGCAGTCCTTCAAATGCCATATGTTTTACAACTAGCAGAGCAGAGACCTGGGGACAGTTGGAGATATGGTGCCAGACAGCTGGCAACCAGAGGACGAGGATTTGGGATTGGAAACTTCCATAGAGCAGCAAGGACAAATCCATACCTCTCCAGAGCAGAAAGCTGCAGGAGGCTGGTGCTGATTTATAGCTCCTATCTCAGAAATCCAGGTACCTTCTGGAATGCTCTGAGGAGTGTTGATAGTAAAAGACTTAATTAAGTTCCTCTTCAGCCCTGTCTCAGAACCCACAGTTTTCTTTCAGAAAACAACAAAAAGTAAAAAGGTCAGAAGTCCTAGTTCCTGTCCTGGCCCTGTAACTTGCTATTTTTGTTTCTTATCTCCTCTATAAAACCCTACCTCACCAGTTTCTTAGAAAGATTAAAAAACTATGGATTTTGAAAAAGCATCTGCTCAAAGCAGAGGCAAGTATTTTTGCTAGGGTGGTTGGCTGAACAAATTGTTGGGTGAACAGGAAGGATGGGTTTCTTGCTCACTGCTTCCCCACCTGTGTCTGGGTCCACTCCTTATCCCCACACACTCTGCTCATTTCTGCCTCCTAGCTCCTACTCCCCACCTCAGAGGAAACATTGACGCACCCCCAGAGAGCCTCTTGGTTCTAGGGAACACAATTTGCAAAGCATATCCAGAAATTACTCCCATAGAGAAATTTATTTGCGATTTAACATTATCAGCCTTTAAAAAAAACAAAAAACTTTTTTTGAAAAAAGAGTGGGAACTAAAAGAAAATAAACAAATCTGGGGTAGGGCTCCAGCACTGATATTTTTCGAAAATCCACCACCAGCTCACTGATTCCAATCATAGTGACCCTATAAAGTGTTTCTGAGACGAAATCTTTACTGAAGCAAACAGTCTCATCTTTTCCCCACGGATTGGCTGGAGGTTTTGAACTGCTGACCATGCAGCTAGTAGCCCAAAGCCTAACACAGAGTGCCACCAGGGCTCCTTGATATTTTATCAAAGGCTTCCCACACATAAAAACCCATTGCCGTCAAGTTGATTTTGCCTCAGTGACCCTATAGAAGACAGTAGAACTGCTCTATAGGTTTTTAAGGCCACAATCTTTACTGAGGACTGATGTGACACTGTAGGATAAAGCACTGAACCCCAAGGTCAGTTAGAACCACAAGGTCGGTGGTTCAAACTCAGTAGCCGCTCCTTGGAAACCCTATACAGGGTTGCTATGAGTCAGAACCAACTATGAGTCAGAAGCAACTCAACGTTGCTTAACAACAACAATCTTTACAGAAACAGACTGCCATATCACTCTCCCATAGAGCAGCTGGGTTAAAACTGTAATGAAAAGAAAGGCCGTGTGGTCTTCATGTGTCTGAGGCCGAGTGGGCTAGACTGTTCTGGTAGAGGGCAAAGTCCCAGACATTTGGGTTAGCAGTTAAGCACTGAGCCACCAGGGTTCCTTAAAGCCTACCCAGGTGACTTTAACAAGTGGCTAAGGCTGGATGTTAAAATAATCACAATATAAAAAAGTGCTTCAATGAACAAATGCACTGGGAGCACAGGTAAGGTAATAAATTCTGCTCTGGAAAGGGAGAGGATGTGAGAAAAAGTTCCAGAGGGGAAGTGACATTTGAACTCAACTTTAAAGGATGAACAGTAATATCTAGGATCTCATTATTTAAAGCATCACCTGTGGACCAGCTGCACAACCAATCCCCAATGCTTATTAGAACTGTGTGGTCTTAGGTCCTATTCCAGAGCTACTGAATTGGAATCTGCACTTTAACAAGACTCCCATGTTATTCATATGTACATTAAACTTTAGGATGTGCTGGACTAAGAGAACAAAGAAGATCACTCACCACTATTAACCTGGCCAGTTTAGATTGAACCGAAGCTTATATTTCAATCATCTTTTCAAATAAATCCAAGACCTAATGTTCCCAGTGGAGGGCCCAAAAGTAATTTCATAATGACATCTGAAGGTCTGAAGGTAAGGATTAACTGTTTTATCCTAATCTGCTAATGGAGACTGTATATTCAGGTGCTGACCTTCTCCAGTGGTTTCGGAGGTTGGACAGGCTGAGACTTTGAACTCTCCTAGCCTGGGACTTAACTCTCTCCCAGAACAGTCTAGCCCACTCGGCCTCAGACACAGGGCCTTTCTTGTCATTACAATTTGAGCTCATTTCACATTTTGTAGTGATGGCGGGGCTACGAGTCAGCTGCTTCCAATCCGGTGCTAATTTCCCAGGTCACAGCTGCCCCTCCTTTTTCAGTGAAATGAAAAAGATGTGACATCTCAAATGGTTTGTGTGTATGATTATGAATTCTGCCTGTGCAGTCATTAAATGAATAATTACCACCACAATTGTGAGAATAGCACAGTACTGGGCAGTGTTTCCATTCTCTTGTCGCTGAGTCAGCTGACTCAAGGGTACCTAACAACAATAACCATTGAGACAGCATATATAAAACGTATTTGCTCTGTAAACTTTTATTCAAATCAAAATAAAAACAGGATAAGACACGGGAGCTTCAAAAAGTTTTTGGAAAAATGGGGTGAAAATTTTCCATGAACTTTTGACGTCACTTCCTATGTGGTGGGCAACCCATAACTCTTCTGCTTTGGCCACCAATGTCAGCTTATCCAATAAGCAATGTAAGCACAGGCGTACTTGTGCTTACTGATTAATCTGTAGTGAACAATTTCACATTTTTTCCACCACATCAAAGATTCTGCTTCTGGGTGTGGCTGGCATCTGTCTCTCACCTAACCCCATAGCACTGTTCTATAGAATCAAATCCTCTTTTCAAATATGCAGTCCCTGACAGGGACAAAGTACCAGTAGGCAAGATAAGCACAGGCTTATATGTGCTTACTTACTAATCTCTAGTGAACCGTTTCAAATATTTTATGTGAAACTACGCACTACAGATTAGTTAGTGAGCACAAGTAAGCCTGTTGCTTACTGGATATTTGCCCTGCAGCCGCCCTGAACATGTCCCACACTACCTACCAGTTTTCAGCTCCAAGGAGCTCACTGAATGTTGTAGTCTAACTCCAAGTTTCTATCTGAGCATATGGATAACTTCTTGCACAACCCAGACCAGTTTGGGTTGTCTTTCTACATTTCCAAAACCTTTCTGTGCCCATTGAAATAAGAATACATCACTTTTTCCCTGAAAATACTATGAGAAATGTATTGTTTTATGCAAAGCCCACCCACCTTTATGTGTTGAATACAGCGTCTCAGTTTAGAAGAGAAGTTGTTGTTGTTAAGTGCTGTAGAGTCAGTTCCAACTCATAGCAACCCTGTATAAAGTTTCCAAGGAGCAGCTGGTGGGTTTAAACCACCGAGCTTGTGTTTAGAAGTCCAGTGCGCCTTCTGTGACGCCACAACAGGACTGCTAATGGGGAGGCGACGGTGGTGGTTAAGTGCATGGAGTTGATCCTAACCCATAGTGACCCTCTATAGGGTTTCCAAGGCTGTAAATCTTTATGGGAGTAAAGCCTCAGCCTTCTCCTGTGGAGTGACTGGTAGACTAGCATTGCTGACCTTGTGGTTAGTAGCCCAGTTCATAGTCCACTACTACCAGGATTCCTTGGTGATGGTGGTCATGTAACACCAAATTACTTCCAACTCATAGCATTCTCCCATGGAACGACTGGTAGATTCGAACTATTGACCTTTTGGTTAACAGTCCAGATCATAATTCACTACACTACCAGGCTCCTTAGTGAGGAAGTAGTAGTAGTTGTTGTCGTTGTTGTTAAGTGCCATTGAGTCTGTTCAGACTCATAGCGAACCTGTATAAGGTCTTGAGGAGCAGGTGGTGGGTTTGAACTACTGACCTTGCAGTTCAAACTGTCCTTTCGGTCTAGTGCTTTATTCCACAGTGCTACATCCACTTTTCTTACATCAAGAAGGTGTATTGAATAGAGGAACCACATGTACAGCACTTAGCATGATGCCTGGCACAGAGAATAACACTCAGAACTTGGCTCTTTGCACATTGTGGTTGTTTAAATGCCTGCTCTCTTCTATATTGTTGTAGAGCATGAAATCTGGAATCTTTCTGCCTGTGAACAACTTCAGCCAGGCAGAGGTTAATTCCATCTTGTGCCTAGGTTTTAAGGGTTCAGATGTCAATTTTTCTTGAGCATCTCATGCACCTCTGACAGCTGAACTGCCAGAGTTAGAAGCAAAGTATATTTGAAAGTGGGTTTGGGCCATTTCCTCCAGCCAGTCCTTGCAGAAACATTCCTGGACACATCCCTTAACGGTCCTGGTTGTGATGTCATCATATCTTAAGAGAGAGCCTCACAGCCTAAACTTTCCTAGTTACAATAGTCCCCTCCCTGCTTTCGGTAGGCCAACATTCTTGTATGGCCATGACTGCTGCCTTTAGTCACGGTTGTGGGAGGAGATTCTTTTATTCTCTGTGCTCTATAAAAGGTCACCATGTGGACACGGAGCTTTGGAAACTTATCTTGGTGCTATGATTTCCCTCACCTGGGTGACCTATGTTTGCCTTTGTCCTGTGTTTACTCCTGTTTAAGTCTTGGTGTAGTGCCATAGGATAAATGCTGGATCTCAAGGTCGGTTTGAACCAAAGGTGTTTGATTCAAACTCACTAGCTGCTCCTTGGAAATGCTATATCAGGTTGCTATGAGTCGGAATCGACTCCACAACATTTAACAACAACAACAACAAGACTTGATAAAAAGCTTGTATGGAGTCCTGGTGTGGACCTCCAAAGTGGCTGCTCCATTGTACTACCCCTTAAGCAATATATCTTCTCTACGTCTTTGCCAACATTTGCTATTGTCTGTCTTTTTCATTACAGCCATTCTAGTGGGTAGAAAGTAATATCTCATCATAGTTTTGCTTTGTATCTCCTTAGTGCTAATGAGGAGTCCTGGTGTGGTGCTGTGGGTTAATGCGCCAGATTGCAAAGCTGTTTGAAGTGCAAGGTCAGTGGTTCAAGCTCACCAGCTGCTCCTTGGCAACCCTATACAGGATTGCTATGGGTTGGAACCGACTCAACGGCACTTAACAACAACAACAACATGGAGTCCTGATGTGGTGCTGTGGGCTAACATGTTGGACTGCAAAGTCAATTTGAACCATAAGGTTGGCAGTTCAAGCTCACCAGCCGCTCCTCGGAAACCCTACACAGGGTCCCGATGGGTTGGAACCCACTTAATGGCACTTAACAACAACAACATAGTATTTATATATTTGACAATGAGGTAGCATAGTGGTTATGAGTCCAACTGCTAACCTCAAGGTCAGCAGTTTGAAAATACCAGCTGTTCCATGGGAGAAAGATGAGGTTTTCTCCTCCCATAAAAATTTACAGCCTCAGAAACCCTTTACCAAGTCTCTATGAGTCAAAACCAACTCCACCGCACACCACCACCACCACAACATGATTAGGACTCCTGGTGTGGCACTGTCGGATAAGCATTGGACTGAGAACCACAAGATGGGTGGTTTAAACCCACCAGCTTGGAAACCCTGTACAGGGTTGCTATGTGTCGGAATTGACTTGACTGCACTTAACAACAACAACATAACATGATGAAGGCCGTGACTACACTGCCTCCTATTGATACCCACCCTATGTGTATGGGGACAGAGAAGAACACAGATACATCCTGTGTGTATGATGGAGGATGGCCGGAGTCCTCAAGATTGCTGCATCCCAAGCTCTGGTCCACAGACCTGGAGATCAGGTTAATTATGAACACTGTTTTTGGACTACTACCAAATTCCAATGTAGTATTTTAGGGAACCATTAAGACCACAATCCTTCATCCAGACCAGATGTGCCACCTTGTTGTTTTTAAATCTCCAAGAGAATAAGAATCTATAATAACTTTCCCATAGTAAATAGCACTAATTCTCTGAACATATTCCCTTCTACTTACTGAAATCACGTTTTGTGGTTGAGAAAGTGTTAGGCCCCAGATGGCCCTATCCAGTAGGAGACCCCAAAAAGATTACCAGGACTCGAGTTCGATGCAACAGCAAGAGGTTTATTTGCCAACGCGCTGGGGTCCACCTTCACTCACAAAAGCAGGAGACAAAGGCGACCCCCTTTTACAGTACAAGCTAGTTTTTATAAGGTTTTAGGGGCATAATTGTGCGGTACCATAGATACAATTGCTGATTGGTTACTTATTCATAATCTATATTTCTACTGGCTTTGGCATGTAGCAAGCATTCTAATCTATACGTTAATTGGTTTTGGCACAGGCTAGACCAATTAATTGTAAGTGTGTGGTCAGGATATTTTCTCAAGACAGGTGTTTGCAGCTGTTGTAATATCATTGCCTGGGTCAGTTTGACAGTTATAAATTTCTTGAAGTTTTGAAGTTTGGCCTTGTCTTTGGTGGGAACTGGGGAACTAAGGCCTAGTGTATTTGGAAGATTTCCTGCAGCCTGACTAAAGTTTGGTCAAGTAGCTAGGTAAAATTAGTTGGGCCCTTACAAAAGTCTTTCTCTCTTCTAGCAAGGATAGCCTGTCTACTTGGTGCTTGTTCCCACATGTTCTCTGACCTACTCCTAGGATTCCAGTGGCAGTTATTACCCGTGAATTTGTATACTTTATCTACAATGTTCTTTCAAAGTGTGTTATTGCTGTTAAGTGCCGTCGAGTTGAGTCTGACCCATAGCGTTTACGGTTTCCAAGGAGCAGCTGGTGAGCTTGAACCACAGACCCTGCAGTTCAAACAACTTTGCAGTCTGATGCATTAGCCCACAGCACCACACCAGGACTCCTTCAAAGTGCTGTTGAGTCGGTTCCAACCCATAGCGACCCTGTATAGGAATTCCTAGGAGCAGCTGGTGAGCTTCAACCGCCGACCTTGCAGTTCAAACAGGCTTTTCAGTCTTGCGCATTAACCCACAGCATCACTCCAGGAGTCCTTCAAAGTGAGTTGTTGTTGTTGTTGTTGTTGTTAGGTACTGTCGAGTCAATTCTGAACCATAGCTACCCTGTATATGGTTTCCAAGGAGTGACTGGTGAGCTTGAATTGACGACCTTGTGATTCAAACCAACTTTGCAGTCTGGCACATTAACCCACAGCGCCACACAGTAGCTACCTCCTATTCACCACATTTGTTTAGTCTTTACCTTTCTCACTTAAAAAAATAGTTTATTTCATTTTGTTGTTGAAAATACACACAGGACACATACTAATTCAAAAAATTATACATGTACAAATCAGTGACATCAACTGCATAGTTCAAGTCCTGCACCCACTCTTACCCTTTTCCTAAATTGTTCTTCTTCATTAACATAAATTCACTGCCCTCAACTTCCTACCTAACCTTTTGAGACACAATTGTTGTCAGTGGATCCTGATAGATTGCTGTTGAAAAGAGTTGTGCTCAGGGCAGAAATGCTCTTTACTAATTAAGCTAAACTATTGTTTGGTTTAAAGCCGACTTCAGGGGATATTTTTGGTTTAAGGTTTAAAGATTATCTCCAGGCAATAGTTTGAGGGTTCATTCATCCTCTGTGAATGCAGAAAGTCTGCATTCCTTGCTTTCTTGATTTTTATAGGCATTATATGACCCCAAGCCCAACCCCACCCTCCTCCACTCTAGTACCTTCCTTCTCCTGGACTCTTCTCTTATCTAAATGTTGTTGTTAAGTGCTATTCAGTTGGTTCCAACTCATAGCAGACACTTTGTAGGGTTTCCAAGGAGTGGCTGGTAAGCTTGAACTAGGAACCTGGCAGTTCAAACTGACCTTGCAGTTCAGTACATTAACCCCGCAGCACCCAAATCCTTGGCCTGGTTTTCTCCTTCAGGAGTTTCATCCACTTTTATAGCTTCACTAAGCATATAGGATTGGCAAAGTGGCAGCACCAATGGGCTCAAGTGTGGCAACAGTTGTGAGGTTGGCCCAGGATCCGGCAGTGTTTCATTCTGTTGTGCATAGGATCCCTATGAGTCGGTACTAACTCAATGGCACCTAACAACAACAAGAAGCATATCTAGGAGTCCTGGTGTGGTGCTGTGGACTAATGTGTCAGACTGCAAAGTCATTTGAACTGCAAGGTCGGTGGTTCAAGCTCACCAGCTGCTCCTTGGAAACTCTATACAGGGTCACTATGGGTCAGAACAGACTGAATAGCACTTCACAACAAAACATATCTAAGAGTCCTGGTGTGGCACTGAAGGATAATACACTGGACTAAAAGGTTGGTTTGAATCACAAGATCGACTGATGGTTCAAACTCACCAGCCACTCCTTGGAAACTCTATATAGTGTTGCTCTGAGTGGGGCGGGACCGACTCGCCAGCACTTAACAACAACAAGCGTATCTAGGAAGGTAGTCCTAGATCATATCTCCCAGACCCAGGCCAAATTTTACAACTTGTTTTGTTTTGTTTTGTTTGACATCTTCACTTGTAAAACTCAACAGCAATTTCTTTTGTTAATGTCAGCACATTGGCTGTGGTTCTCATACAAAAACAGAACTTAACATGAATTTTTTCCATTTTTTTTTCTCATTCTTTTCCTGCTTCATTTCGCTAGTCAGCTTTCATTTAACAAAAAATCAGGGTCTCCTTCCGACAGATGTTTACAAAAAGACCACCAAATAAAAGTGTTCAGGAAGGGTTGTAACTTTCTAATCTTAAACACAGCACAGAGCGCTGATCACCTTTGACTCACATGGCTCAGACCAGTTCAGTCACATTTCTCTCCCAGTTTCATTATAAATGGAATGAACCTAGAAGAACCCTTGATGCCAGGGTCATAGAGCTAGAAGGACATTAAACGTATGTGCAGTAGGCAAGAATGAAGACAGGCAGCATGGTGACTGGAGTGATGATTCTGGAGATACGAAGTCCCAATTGCAAACCCTTAAATTCACAAGCTTCCCTGCTTTCTGTGAATTCGCCTTTCATTTTATGAGTCCCTATGGTATCCTTTTGGAGTTCTGGTGTGGTGCTGTGGGCTAATGCATCAGACTGCAAAGTTGTTTGAACTGCAAGGTCGGTGGTTCAAGCTTATCAGCTGCTCCTTGCAAATTCTATACAGGTTCGCTATGGGTCGGAATTGACTGGATAGCACTTAACAGCAACAACATAGTATCCTTTTAGAGTCCTGGTATGGTGCTGTAGAATAAGTATTGGACTGCTAACCACAAGGTCTGCAGTTCAAATGCACCAGCCACTCCTAGGAACCCTTTACAGGGTCTCTATGAGTCAGAACCGACTCAATGGCACTTAATAACAACAACAGTATCCTTCCAATAAATCCTCCTTTATGACTTAGATTTCTGTCACTAGTGCTTTAGAGTTTAAAATCTGAAGGCTTTTTGCCTGTGAACAACCAGTCAGACAGCGCTTACTTTATCTGGTGCCTTGGTTTAACTTTTTGGATGCCAATTTTGTCTTGAGTACCTCATGCACCTCTGAGGGCCAAACTGCCAAACTCAGAAGCGGAGTGTATTTGAAAGTTGGTTTGGTCCACATCCCCTAGTCACAGCAGGAAGAACAAAAACTCCCTCCAGGAGCTTTCCTGGGAACACCCCTTAATGGATGCCTGCATCCTTGGTTATGACATCATCCTCCGAGAACCTCTGAGACAGTTGGCAAGTTTTCCTATTTACAATAGACCCTTTCCTGCTTCCGTGGGCCCAGCATACATATGTGATGAATTGCTGCTGTTAGTTGGGTTGTGGAAGGGTATTTCTTTGTTCTCTGTGTCACCATGTGGCCACAGAACTTTGGTGCCTATGGCTTCCCTTACCTGGGTGATGTATGTTTGCCTTGTGTTTACTCCTATTGAAGACTTCATAAAGAATCTCTATACTATTTATATATTTGAAGATGAGGTCTCTTTCTGTTCCTAAAACACTAGCAATTAAAGGGGTTTTAAAACACACCAGCTTAAATTCTGTTGGCAAATCAATTTTCCCAAAGATTATTACTTGCAAGTATAATTTTCCAACCTTATCCCTTTATCCATTCGGTAGAGTGCATACTCATTGCCTTCTGAACATATCCCAAACTTTCCTCTGTCATGCTGTAACCTATTAAAATACTCTCGCCCATCATTAACTTAACAACATGTTTCGGAGTTAGCCTAACTCAGCCATGTTTGTCTTGGTCACCCCAACCTCTGTGGAATTTTTATTACTTTCTCTATTGGTTAAGGACAGACGTATTGTGTGGGACCATCTGGACAATGCTGCCTGGAGGGTGGTTAAGACATAAAAGAAGATTGCTTATGCGTCACAAATGCTACTTGTATTGTTTTATCTGATTGTCATGGTGGACGTTTACAGCTTTGTGACTACCTGGTAACTTGAGTAATGGAAAGCAGCTGGGAAAGTGTGTAACTCCACCCGAGTGTGCATTCCAGTGTAAAAGTATGATGTTGTTAGGTGCTGTCCAGTTGGTTCTGACTCATAGCAACCCCATGCCCAACAGAATGAAACACTGCCCAGTTCTTCACCATCCTCACAATTGTAATGCTTGAGCCCATTGCTGCTGCCACTGTGCTGTTCCATCTCATTGGGGGTCTTCCTCTTTTATGCTGATCCTTCACTTTACCAAGCATGGTGTTCTTCCCCAACATCATAACTCAGATGTATCAATTCTTCTATGGTCTTCCTTATTCATTGTTCAACTTTCACATGTATATGAGTTTACTGAAAATACTATGGTTGGGTCAGGGGCACCTTAGTCCTCAAACTGACATGTTTGCTCTTGAACACTTTAAAGGTGTCATGTGCAGCAGATTTTCCTAATGCAATATGCCGTTTGATTTCTTGACTCTCTTTTCATGAGTGTTGATTGTGGATCAGAGCAAAATGAAGACTCTGACAACTTCAATCTTTTCTCCATTTACCGTGATGCTATTTATTGATACAGTGGTGAGGATTTTTTTTTTTTTTCTTTACATTGAGGTACAACCCATGCCAGAGGCTGTGACCTTTGATCTTCATCAGTAAATATTTTAAGTCCTCTTTGCTTTCAGTATATAGACTCTGTAGTGTGATCACAAAGGGAGCTCCATTTTGACAGCCCACATTGCAGTCAGAATCCCACTGGTGCCACCTTCTAATAAAACTGTCTTTTTCTCTCTACCTTGCAGTTGGTGAATTTGGCTCCACTCCTCCAAGACACAAACCCTTATTAGGGGTTACAATGTTATGATCCCCTTCCCTCCTTTTCTACTAGTTGAAATTATATCTATCCATTTTTCAGAATTCCCAAAGACAGCACATACTCCTCCAATTCTGTGGTCTCTCCTTCCGTCCCATGACTGTCTAAGTGTTGACTTGATGACTGAAAGGTGATTCTCATTCATTTCTGTATCTGCAGCTGCCCCATCCCCACTCCAGTAGAGGACCTTGGAAACACGTGCTTAATCAATTCTGGTTCTTTGGCATCAATAAATATGCCTCATCACCAGTTTACTGTATAATACCTATTTCTTTTATGCCATATTTTCACTATTTAATATTAGTGAAAGCAGAGCTTATAATCAAAAGCCATAATTTGATTAGCAGGATATTTTTTCTTTCTCTTTGTTGTTAAGTGCTGTTGAGTGGGCTCTAACTTATAGCAACCCTGTATAGGGTTTCCGAGGAGCAGCTGGTAGGTTTGAACCACTGACCTTGCGGTTGGAAGACCAGTGCTGATCCTACAACACCACACCAGGACTCTTTCTCTTTCTTATTTTTGTTAAGTGCCGCCACGTCAGTTCCAATTCATAGTGTCCCTGTATAGGGTTTCCAAGTAGTGGCTAGTGGGTTTGAACTGCCAACCTTGCAGTAAGCATTGTCTTGTTGTTGTTGAGAGCTGTTGAGTTGGTTCCAACTCATAGTAATTCTATATAGGGTTTCAGAGGAGCAACTGGTGAGTTTGAACTTCCGACCTCATGATTCAAATTGGCCTTGCAGTCCAGTGCTCATCCTACAGCGCCACAGTGAAATAAGTATCATTCAAACATTATGTTTGCTCCTCTGTCTTCCTGACTTTAGGAGAAATCATTCATATTCCTTAGTTCCCATTGTCTACACCTCATGTTGACTTATCTTTGTTGTTATTGTTGTTAAGTGCCATTGAGTTGGTTCTGACTCATGGTGACCCTATATTCCAAGGCTACAAATCTTTGTGGAAGCAGGCAATTTCATCTTTCTTCCCTTGAGGGAATGGTGGCCTGAAACCAATAACCTTGTGGTTCAAAGTCCAGGGCTGATCTTATGGAGTCACCAGGCCACTATACTGTAAAAAGGCAATGCTAACTACAATTGTGTCATTGTATCATGGTTCCTACACAATCAAACATTGTTTATGGTTCTGAATATGTTTGCTATAGAATTAGCTCCAGTTAAATTTACAAATCAGCCAAAATACACCTTGGTTTGTTTTTTTTTTAATTATGTGATAGTTTACATGGGAGAACATTAGCTTTACATTCATCCTATCGTATATTGTTTCATTGCCATGATTATAATCCCCTCCATGCATCATCCAACAACCAAAGGGTATACCCCGAAAGCCTGCCTCATTGTCAGCACACAGCCCCTCTCCCTCTCTGGGTCTAGAGTCCCCAACTACCCCATCTCTCCACGTCATTGTCTCTGCCTCTATCTCTGGCATCACTGTTTCTCTGGGTAGGGTCCCACAGTCTGCTCTTCTCCCTTGATGGTCCCAGGGACTTCCGTTCCTGGACTGCAAAATCAACCACTCCCCTCCTTTTGCTACAAAACGTCTACCTTTACATTTCCAACCCTCACAGTCATCCTGATAGCAATTATTCACTATTGTACCACAAGAGTCCTATCTCCTTTCATCAGCCCCACCCAGACAGATTGGATACTACTTAGTGGAGATTCTACCTTCCTCCACGCCCTCTGGATTTAGGTTCCCTCTTGAAAGCTTGTAAGCCAGTCATTTCTTGCCTTTGTAGTCCCCCTATTTTGGGTAGACAATGTTCAAGTTTCCCATCTCTGTCTACCTTGTGTACCGAGGGGGTGGGAATGATCCTCACTGTACAGATTTGTTCCCTCTTTTGAGATACTGCATCCATAGGCGTAGGTCAAGTTCATCAAATTGTGTCAGATCACGCTTTTTTTTTTTTTTTTCCTCTTCTTTCTTCTTCTAGTCAAGAATCATCTAGCCATTGAAGCCAGGTCAAGGGGGTATTATCTGCAAGTGTGGGTGTTCTCATGCATATGCCCTCTTTTCTTATCAGCTGGACACGTCACTCTCTGCTCTAGTCCTTTGTGGCTGTGTCACTGACTCTGGGCCCAGGAATCCCCAGGTCTTGCCATACTGCTGGTCAACGAGGTCTCCACCCAGGTTCACAGGAGTCTGTTGAACGTGGTCAAACTTAACTCATAGCTTCATTGCTATTTTTCCCTCACTTTCCCTTATCGGTGACCAATGAGGTCACCAGCCAGACCGCATGCCTGTTTATGTATTCCCCTTGAGTCTTAGTCTTGAAAGGGTGTTTGTCCTAAGGGGATCTAACCACTTGCCTTGATTTCTCCTGGGCGAGCAACTTGTTTGTTCTTGTAGTAGTCAGTCGGACTGCTGTTATTATTTTTTATTTTCCTGTCAGTCTTTCTTTCAAGAAGTATCTTCTGTTCTTCTACCTGCTCCAGGCTGGTCTGCTTGTTCTTTCAAGTGGAGATTTCCCACCTCAGAAGATTCTGGATGGGGTTCAGGATTCCACCTATGGTCTTATGTAATACAAAGGCTCCACAGGAAGCCTCCTTCACTGGGCAAGTTGTAGCCCCATTTTAGGTATTCCAATTAGTTATAGGCAGAAGATGGACTTACAAACTTTCTATGGGGATATTTCTGGCTATTTACATCTTGTTTTTAAATTGTGAACAGGAAATCCATTCTATAAGACATTGTAGTCAGAGACAGAGTAGTCGTGGAATAAAATAAGACTTATAACCAAAGCAATGGCAATATAATCATCATTCATTGAGCAGTATTGTAGCCTAAGGGAGTTTCTAGATATTGTTGTTAAGGGCCATTGAGTCAGTTCTGACCCATAGTGACCCTGTATAGGATTTCTGAGGAGCAGCTGGTGAGTTTGAACCACCAAGCTTGCAGTTCAAACCAACCTTTCAGTCCAGTGCTTATCCTACAGCACCACCCCAGAATGCCCAGTCTCATCTATTTATTCAATTCCACAGTAGCCGGCAGAGGGTGGGTACTCAACATTTACTAACTGGTCGAGTAGATGAATGAATGAATGAACAATGTCCCCTAATATTGTAAAATCATGTGGGCTGCCAGACTCATGCAGGCCAAGTAATTTCCAATCTAATTTCTGAGGTTTTTCCCTTCTTAGGTAAACAATAAATCCAGTTATGGTGGTTCACAAATATATTTATTCCTATTTTGAATCCAAATATCCTATCTCCTATGCAGAATGCTCCTAAGTTTACCCTTTATGTTCCTTTTCCCCTCTACAACTGAATCCTGGGATCCATAAGGGTGTCATACATTTGGGCAGCATTTGAGGTTTGTTTTGTGTTTATTTGTTTTGTTTTAATAGGAGGGAGCCTCTTGTGAATTTGTTCACACAAGAACCACAGAAGACAAACCCAGAGAGGCATAAGGTGCAACACAGCATGAATGAGAATCAAATCCATGAGGTCCAGGGGAGGGCAGCTGGAGGGTTCCTGGACTCCTCTGAGAGGGACCCTGCTCAGGTGGTCTAGGAGCTGTCACTCTGTCTAATGAGGGGACATGTTCAATAGGCCTATGATTAGCCATGCCTCCTAGTTTTCTACACCTCGGCAAAGCTTCAGAGCCCTAAGAAAACACTGACCAATAAATTAAGTTGAAAAATATATAGGCAGCAGGAAATATCAACCTGGAGTATTTGTTAATGGCATGAGTGTTCTGGAAGATGCGAAGACCCATCTGGCCCTTCAGAAGCCCCTTCTTCCTGGAGGAGTTGGATTCATTGCTCAGACCCAGGTGGACCACTATTTTGTCTTGTCTTTCTTCTTCTGTCAGATTGTGCCTTCTTGGGTACCCAGCCAGGCTGTTGGCTTCCGATTCACTGTAACTTCCATCCAGCATCGTGGTTCTTGATACCACCCATGCATGGGAACTGCAGCAGCAAACACAAGGAGAGGTGTCAGATACGTTTAGTCTGTGCATGGGGAGAGGAGGTAGTCTGGTTCAAGAGCAAACCACTATTGCTCTCAGAACCACAGAAGGGCAGAACTAGAAGGCTCTCCAGAGACCACTTCGTCCAACAATTCTCTACCCAGGCTTCACATTAAAATTATCCAGGGAGCTCTTTAAGTTGGCCACACCCAGGATCCACTCAAGACTAATTCATTTAAAGCTCACAGGTGGTTCTAATGTGATGCCAGGGCTGAGAACCACTAACTGATCTAGTCCAAACCCCTTCAATTACAGTGACAAAAATCAAGCCACAGAGGCTATACAACTCACCTGAAATCACACTGGAGGCTGGTGTCAGAACCAGGACTTTAAAGCCACATTTGAAACGCTGGACTCCAACTTTTTGTGTATGAATGATAAGAAAATGAATGGCTCAAGTCCATTCTCCTGCCTAATCCTAATACTGAGCCATGATCTTTCCACACATGCACAAAGGGTGGAGTTCCCCAGCTAGAATCAGAATATGTGGATTTAAAGTTCCTACTCTGACTCTGCAAAAGAGTTACATTTAATGGTAAAAGTTCATGGCACCCACAGTATATTTTTAAATAGTTTCACCTGCAACAATAAAAGTAAGATTATATAGTCAGAAAGGTCACACAAAAACGGCAAATTGTTAACAATGTAGGGATCCAGGTGGTTGCAGAAGGCAGTCTATGGATGTTTATTATTCTGTTCTTTCAACTGTTTCTGCAAGTATAAAAATATTTATACCAAATTAGAAGTTGGAGGGGAGGAAATGGTTTTACTTGGCTTCTCCCCACAATTTGTGTCAGCATAGAGTGGACTTCCTGCAGACTCCTGAGCTGCTTTTGGCTGAAGGTGTAAGGCCTGCTGTTCACAGCCACTGGCCTTGGGGACTTTTCTCAGCTTGTGGACTTTTCTCAGCTTGTGGACTTTTCTGACTGGCTCTCAGTCCTTTAATAACTGTTCTTCCATCTGGCAAAGTGAAATACAGGCATACCTCAGAGATATTGTGGGTTTGGCCCCAGACAACTTCAATAAAGGTAATATGGCAATAAATGAGTCACATGAATTTTTTGGTCTCCCAGTGCATAGAAAAGTTTTACACTATACTGTAGTCTATTAAGTGTGCAAGAGCATTGTGAAAATGTTTGAAATATTGCCAGAGTTACCGAAACGTGACACAGAGACACAAAGCGAGCACATGCAATTGGGGGAAAATGGCGTCAGTAGACTTGCTCAATGCAGAGCTACCACAAGCCTTGGATTTGTAAAAAAATGCATGATCTGTGAAATACAATAAAGCGAGGCATGCTTGCACTGACATTTCACAACCTGCTCCTATTGTTACCCATCTTGAAATATTCAAATCATTTCCATGAAGCTCTAGAATTCAAAATTAGATGGATGATTGTATGCAAGATCAGAATTATCTAAATATTTTTATACATGAGGAGGCCAGTGGTAGTTGGGAATTTTTTTATTTTGTTTTTTAAATCTGATACAGAACTATTTTATTATTTCTACATCTCTTCCCATCAGTAACAGTAACTAACGGGCAAAGTGCACAGGGAAGGGAGGTCAGCAGTCCAGTACTGCACTTCCTGTACTTTGTTCTTCCCCCATAATCCAAAAGAGCAGTTGTCCACCACCACTTGAAGCCTTATATAGAACCTACAAGTTCTGGTGTGGCACTATGGGTCAATGCGCTGGATGCAAAGTCATTTGAACTGCAAGGTCAGTGGTTCAATCTCACCAGCTGCTCCTGGGAAACCATATACAGGTTCGCTATGTATTGGAACCAACTCAATGGCACTTAACAACAACAATAACAGTGAACCTACTAGATTCTAGCTTTGCCTCTTACATAATAGAAGCCAAACTTCAGTAATCATCCAAGTCACCAGGCAGTTTGTTAAAAATGCCAGTTCCAGGATTCCATCCCCAGACATTCTGAGTCAGTAAGTCTGAGGTTACAGATTCTGAAGATATAACATCAAAGCAGGTGACCCTTGATTCCCACTTTGGAAAATTATCTTCCACTGGAGGTCATTTTTTAAACTATAATTTAATTTTGTTGCTGTTGTTGAGAATATACACACACA
>NW_006408664.1:1063210-1067811 GCF_000296735.1 Chrysochloris asiatica | reverse complement strand
AATCAATGTAATGAAACAAGGTATATGATTTGTTGAATGTAAAACTGATGATGTGCCCTGTAAACTTTCACTCAATCCACAATAAAAACCTTAAACTAAAAAAAAAAAAAGGACATTCGGCTCAAGGCAGACATCTTTTACTAAACTAGTGTTTTGTTTAAGAAACTCTAGTGACACAGTGGCTAAAGTGCAATGCTGCCAACCCAGAAGTCAGCAGTTTGAATCCACCAATCACTCTGAGGAGACAAGTATGGCAATGTGCGTCCATAAAGATTTACAGCCTTAGAAACTAAATGGGGCAGTTCTACCCAGTCCTATAGAATCACCATGAATTGGATGGCCATGGGTTTGGCTTTTGGGTTCGTTGTTTGGTTTTAAGAAGACTTTAAGAGATATTTTTGGTTTACAGCTTAAAGATGATCTCAGGATGATAGCATCAAGGGCTCATTCAAATTTTGTGGCTCAAGGAAGTCTAGAGTTGATGAGAATTTGAAATTATGTTCTATATCTTCGCCCTTTTGATCAGATTATTCTATGTAATATTTAATGAAAATGTTCAGTAATGGTAGCAGGGCACCATCCAGTTCTTCTGGTCTCATTGCTGTTGTTCATGAAGACAATTAACCACTTTATGATTATGAATAGTGGCTTCTCTGAAGGGCAGTAGTAGGGAGATTTTGTCTTCCCACCATGGTGTGGCCTTTAGCAATTACAGCTTTTCACATTTTAAAATCACACATTTGACAATGTGGAGTATACACTCACCCCATATAGCTGTTCTCATACTGATGGGAAGATAGACTTAGAGGTGCAGTGACCTTTTAATGCATGGTTTCCTTGCTATTCTTTAGACTGTATCATATGGATAATCACCATTGCATGGTGACATGTTAAAGAACTGCCTGAAAACAAGTTCTGAGCAGTTAATGGTTCATGAGCCCGCATTTCTTGAATGAAGGCTTTGCTATTTTCTCAATAGTTCTATATGGATTACAAGTCAAAAGTGATTAAATACAAATCCAAAGACATTTGATAATGATCAATGTACAAACTATTGATAATATTAAGTATTCAAATGCTGAAGTTAGAAAACATTTAATAGTGTTAAAAAATAAATACCTAGAGGGAACAAACAAGATGGCAGATAGGGTAGAAGTGCAGTGAGGAGCTCCATCAGCAACAACACAGAATACCGGACCAAGCAGGCTCAGGGGATGGTGCCAGAACTCTGAACCACATATAAAGGAATATTTAGAAGGTTGGAAGGCTTTCAGCTAGGGGAATTTGTAGCAGATGCAAGAAATCCATTGCTTTTTGATTCAAGACACTCAGCTGCTCCCAGAGCCACCATCTTGGGAGAGATGCAGAGGAAGGATCAGAGCAGCCACAGATGCCTGACAGAACTGTGGAGATAAAAGTGTGGACATTCCTTTTTTTTTTTTTTTTTGTATCTGCTCACTGGTCTCTCGCTGTCTGCGCACCACCATTCTGGTGACTAGAGGGGGGTGCCTGAGGGAGTGGACACCCCACCCAAAACCTCCAGAGGGTTCTACTACACATGCGCAGAGATCTCCTCAAAATTTAAAGTGATATTTTCCACTTAAAACCAAATAGCAGTGCAAAACAGCCACAGCTGGCCCTGAAATGTTTACCACTGGGAAAAATACCTGAACGTGGATTGTGGAGTGGGACAGGCAGACTAAAAAGGAAATAGGCCAAAAATTAAATCCTGATTTATGTCACAACGACCAACAGTGGCATCTTGAATTTTTCAAGAAGAAAAGTGAAAAGGGAAGCCCATCTCCTGATCACATCTACCTGGAGGCAGTCAGAAAGCATAAAAAAATACCAAAATACACACCCACCTAAGTACTAAGGCCACAGATAACACCAGAAACAGACAACCATATCAGCACATGTCCAGAAATGAGATAAAGTGACTGAGGCAAATGAGTTGGAAGTAGAGACCTAGACTCCATACTGGAAGATGGGCAGGCTTTGGAAATGCCTGGAAAGGAATTCAGAAAAATGATTATGAAATGTATCAAAACATTATATAATGGAGTTGAGAAATATAAGGAAGAAGTCAGGAAAGCACTACAGGAACAATGAAATAAGATGGATACAGCATTGGAACCAATTCAAAACCTACAGAAAGAGGTCCAAATGATTAATAATAGAATATCAGAAATGGACAATATATTGAAAGGGCAAAGGAGTAGAATCGAAGAGATGAAGCCAGAACTAGTGAGCTAAAAAATAAATCTCTCAACACTACTAAGATAGAAGAGCAAGCACAAAAAAATGATAAGAAAATCTGAAGAAGGCCTAAGATTCATGTTGGACAACAAGAAGAGGATTAACTTAAGAATTATCGGCATTCTGAAACAGGAAGAATCACGCAAGTCCACAGAAGAGATAGTTGAAGTGCTGCTGGAAGAAATTTTCCTAACATCCTGAAAAGTGAAAAGATAAGCATTCAAGAAGCTCAATGAACCCAAGAAAGGATAGACCCTAAAAGACAATCACCAAGACATATAATAATCAAGCTCTCCAAAATCAAAGTTAAGGACAGAATTCTGAAAGTAGCTAGGGAAAAGAGAAGTGTAACATACAAAGGCAAGCAAATCAGATTAAACTCGGAACTCTCAACAGAAACCATGCAGGCAAGAAGGCAATGGGGAGCCATATATAAAACCAAGAAAGAAAAAAACTGCCGACCAAGAATCCTCTACCCAGCAAATCTGTCAATGAAATACGAAGGTGTAATCAAAACATTCCAGAATAAACAGAAGCTAATGGATTTTGCCAAAGCCAACTCTGCTATGAAAAACATCCTAAAGGAAGTTCTGTGGACTGAGAACCAACAAGAACAGACAACAACCAGAGAATGACGTACGTGGGAGCAACACTCTGAACTCATTCAACAAATTGAAGAGCTAAGAACAGAATAAAATGGTAAGAACAGAGGATCTGGAAGGTCAGTCTATGATCAAAACAATTACAATACGAAAGAAGGTAAACACAGAGGAACAGAGATCCAGGTGGTGGGAAGGTCAGGTAGATTACTGGATAAAATAGACTGTCTTAAATGGAGGGAAGAATGAATGGAACATAAGGTAACCACAACAGTGGGGTTGGGGTAGGAGGTTTAGTTTGGGTGTTAGGGAGGGCAATATAAGAAGAGGGAGGAGACAGAAGAACAAGATAGATAGGGGAACACTGAGACAGGTTTGCATGTCCTAAGTGGGGCAGAGGTAAGTAATGATGCATGTTCAACCTTGAAACAACAGAGCTCTGTGATACAGGGATCTGGGCATAGTTTGAAAAGAGAAAATAATGCTAAAATGTTTCACTGTTTTCTGAATATTGAATATTGGTTTTCCTTGCCTACTATTGTAAAATAGACACTTGAGTGGGACAGAAAGGAATGTTGGGAAACATGATTACAGAAAACTTGTAAGCCTGCCTTCAGTCTATAACTTTGAGAATACCTAAAAGGGGTTCAGAATTTGCCCAGTGAAATAGGCCTCTTGCAAAGCCTTTGCAGAGTATAGGACCTTAGGTGGAATCCTGAGTCCCATCCAGAACCTTATGAGGTGGGACATTCCCACTAGCAAGAACAAGCAGACGAGCCTGGAACAGCTAGAGCAACAGAAGATACATCTTCAAAAAAAGATCATCAGGGAAAACCCAAAACAAAAATGTTAGAATGACTGGCTACTACAAGAATAAGCAAGCTGTTCACCAGGAAGCCATCAAGGCAAGCAATCAAGTTCCTTCAGGACAAACTCCCCTCTAAGACTGAAACTCAAAGGGAACACACGAGTAGGCATGTAAGCTTGCTGGCGACCACATTGGTCTACTGGTGAGTGGAACAGGGGGAGGAAAGGCAGCAATGGAGAAATGGGCTGAGTTCAACCACAATCCATTGACTCCCGTGACCTGGAGACAAGAGAGAGAAGAGGAAGGGCTGGTTGGTCCAAAGTGTTGTGAGACCTGGGGACTCTTGAGCCCATGGACAAGGACATAGCTACAGAGGGCTAGAACTGAGAGTGAAGCATTCAAGTGATATGAAGGGAGAGGAAATGCACAAGAACACCCAAACTTGCAGACAGTACCCATTTGACCTAGCCTCAATGGCTTGATGATCAGAACTCAACTAGAGGAAGATTACACAAAAAATAATAATAATTTTTTTTTGGATAAAGGAAACAAGGTTAAATTACTACAATTCGATGAACCTGACCTATACTCATGAAGGTGGTGGTTATGTGTTCTGGAGTCAGTTCCGATTCATAGTGACCCTGTACAGGGTTTTCAAATCTTTATGGGAGCAGAAAGCCTCATCTTTCTCCCACGGAACAGCTGGTAGTTTCAAACTGCAGACCTTAAGGTTTGCAGCCCGATTTGTAACCATTAGGCTACCAGAGCTCCTTACTCATGGAGGCAGTAACTCTAAATACCAACAGAGAGGGAAGGAGTCTTCACATCAAGTATCAATGCTATCCCCTCTGTACACAGGATAGATAGGGATGGGCAACTTAGACATTGGCTACCTAAAATGAGGGGGTGATAAAAGCACAAAGTGACTGGCTTAC
>NW_006408664.1:1050659-1063110 GCF_000296735.1 Chrysochloris asiatica | reverse complement strand
GTCAGACAGCTGAGACATTGGATACCTAAAATGAGGGGGTGATAAAAGCACAAAGTGACTGGCTTACAAGGTTTCAAGAGGGAGTTTAGTTTAAGAGTGGGGGGGGGGGCCAGAAAATGTCCCCACTGAATAGTTTTCATCTTGTCTAGATGGGTCTGGTGAAAAGAGATGTGGAAAAGATTTGTATGATTCAAGTGAATAATTGCATCTATCACAAATGTAAAGGTAGTAGTTTTGTTACAAAAAGAGGGGAGTAGTTAATCTTACAGTCCAGAAACAGAGGACCCTAGGACCATCAAGGGGGAAGAGCATAAGCAAAATGCGGGACCTTATCCAGAGAAGCAGCGACGTCGCCAGAGACGGAGGCAGAGACAGAGACGGGGTCATGGAGAGGGAGAGCGGCTGAGGGAACAAAGGGTGGCCAGGAGGCAGACTTGCAGAATGTGCCCTTTGGAGATGTAAATTATTACATATGCCTGAGTGGTTATTTTGTGTGTTTTATTTATTTATTTTAAAGATAAAGTGAATAGAGAGAAATACTGTTAACTGATGGTACATGGAGGGGATTATAATCATTGTAATGAAACAAGGTGTATGATTAGTTGAATGTAAAACTGATGATCTGCCCTGTAAACTTTCACTCAATCCACAATAAAAACCTTAAAAATAAATAAATTCCTAACCCATCTACTAACATATTTGGAAACTATCTGGAAATACCTGATAGGCCTAGTGTGCTACTTGAAGCTGATTTTTAAAAGGTAGCATGTATACTTTTCCTAAAACACATCGGTTCCATATGCAAGGAGCTACCAGCCACTAGATGTGCATGAACGTGGGACTTTATGTCCCCTGATCGCTGTATCTTTTATTAGTGTAATGATTGTTCTTGTTGTTGTTGTTAAGTGTTGCCAAGCTGGTTTTGACTCATAGTAGCCCTACATAAGTTTTCTGAGGAGTGGCTGATGGGTTTGAACCACCAACCCTGTGGTCAGCAGTCCGGTGCTTACCCCACAGCACCATACTAGAACTAATTTGCAAAAAGTTATCTAGTAATAAGTCAGTATTTTATTTCTTAATGTGGTTTGCTAAGAATCAGAAAATGAATGGAGTAGAATTCCCCTTTCTGTGTCAAAGAATTGTCCTCATTTGCATTCTGTCTAACAGACTAGAGTCCTACAGTATAGTACAGTGCAGTATGGGTAGTATAATACTTCCAATAATCCTAAAGGCTAGTCTTAGGTGGTTGAATTTTCACTGGGCCAAAGCACTCATAAACAAAGGAGTTTCTGTTTGAGAATTCTCTCCTTTTCTGGTTTGGAAGCATTTTTCCTAGACTTGTTCAATATTCGATAATAGTTATATTATCAACTATAATCAAGTATGGTGTAGCGCTATAGGAGAAGCACTGGACCACAAGGTCAGTTTGAACTGCAAGGGTAGCAGTTCAAACTCACCAACCACTCCTCGCAAATCCTTTACAGGGTCTCGACTTACGAAGTCGAGTGATTTAAAACAATATATTTTATGTATGTCTAGAGTCCTGATGTGGCACTGGAGGTTAAGCACTGGACTGCCAACCACCAGGTCGATGGAAACCCTACACAGGGTCGCTGTAAGTCGGAACCTTCTCGACAGCACTTAACAACAAGAAGAATCCTACGGTTTTAAAAACAATTTTCATATATATTTCTCAGGTGATCCTTAACAATAGCCCTGGAATGAAGGCGCGTAAACATTCTGTTGTCACCTTTTCATACTAGAGGAAAGCGAGGCTCACCATAGGTGGCATAGTTAGGCCTAAGAGCCCAAGTCTTCCAGCTTTGTCAAAAGACTTTCTATTTTCTGCGACCTTTGTAGCCCAAGCTAGAACCAAAATAGCAGAAGCAGGATCCCACTCCTTTTGCATAAACATCTTCCTTTCCACATACATTACTCCTCTTCCTCCTTCCCCTTTTCCTTCCTCCTCATTCTACCAGTTGCATCGGCTTGGACAAGAAACTGAAAGCGGGCTCACCTTCCCCGGCAGCTTCCACTCCTTCAGCTTTTGCCCTGTGGTCAGGTAGTTAACGGCGTACTCCAGCACCTAGAGGAACACGAACACGAAGCTGACCCACAGGTAGATATCCACGGCCTTGATGTAGGAGACGCGGGGCATGGAGGCATTCACACCCGTGATGATGGTGGACATGGTCAGCCCCTTGGTGATAACTACAACAGGCAACTCTTCGTTCAGTCACATGCAGTGGTACAGAACGGCCACAATTTTACATTCTCCGTCTTTTAAATCTAATGAGAAATTCCCCATGTAGAGGTGCAAGGATTTGCTTCATAAACAACCAGACCGTTTTTTCTGTCCTAAAGACGGTCTGTTTATCACCTGGACAACGTGCTACGACTTGTCTCCTTTCTATTTTAAGCATATTGGGATACTGGATTCCTGTGATGGGGCTGTCAAAGAATTCTTTATACAAAAAACTTTTTCAGATATTGTGATGATTAATTTTTTATGTTTTAATTCGGCTGACCTATGATTCATATAAGTTTGGCAAACACTGGACTGGTTGCTGTTTTATAATGTAATATAATGTAACCACTTTTCGTGATGTGATTTGATACGATTAACCAATTAGTTGAAAGGGTAGTTTCTGTGGGGATGTGGTCTACCTACAGAATATATGTAAATGTTCTTGCGAGCTCACTTCCGCTAACCCTGAACTCTTCACTTTTCATGTAGCCTGACCTATGGACCTTGGGACACAAGTATGCAGAAGTCTCTGGCCTGCATATTTTGGATTTTCCTGCTCCTAACAATCTCGTGAGCCAGCCGAGATCTCCAGCCTGCAACCTGACCTATGGATTTGGGATTTGCCAACCCCCACAATTGTCTGAACTACTTCCCTGAAGTGAGTTTCTCTCTCTCAAACGTGTTCTCTCTATATATCTATATCACAGATTTTACGCTTCTAGAACACCTAAACTATGGCAAATGTGGAATTAAAAATAGTGACTTCAGGATACTTCTAAAGGAACCTTCTCAAACATCAAGGAATGAGCACATTCTTCCTCATCTAGAAGAGACACTTCCCATGAAGACTGGGATTATAAATAACTCATTTCTTCTTCACTCTGACTTGCTGGTTAGTATAACATAATACAATTCAATGTAGTATATATAGTATAGCATTTCCAATGAGTCTTAAAGCTAAAGTCTTAGGTGGCTGAACCCTTACATTTTGAAGGGCTGAAATGATTTTGTCCACATTTACAATGATACAGAATATGGAGGTGTAAACTTGCACCCTGGAATTCACAGTCAGTGAAGGCCTAAAACTACAGCTTCAGGGAATGTAGCCTGCTCATTCCCAGACATCACAGTTATGGGCCCTGCTCCCAAACTCTGTCTCAACAAGATCAGCAAACAGTTTATATTTACAGAACACATGTTTGCAATTTACAGAACTATCATATTTATCTAAGGTCTGAGCTCCATTACTGCTGGTGGTAGAAGGTTATAGACCTCAAAAAAGCTACATCTTGCTTAAGTGATTCAAACCAAGTTGATGTCATTTTAACTCCCTGTGGCTTCCACAGTGGGGAAACTGAGGCCAGAGTTTAAGCGGTGAGGCAAGCAGCAGAAGGAAAGTTTGCTCCCTCTGACTCTAACAATCCATTGATTAAGAATTAATTTCAGGGGATGGATAGCAAATGTTCTTTTTCTTTATATAGTGGCCAGTTGAAAAGGTAGGCATTCTCCTACACCTTATGAAATCATTTTACCCAGTGACACTCTGGCAGGCACAGCTCTGCGGTTGATCCAGAAGGACACCCAGGACAACATGACCATGAGGGTCGCAGGGAAATAAGTTTGGAGCAAGAAGAAGAAGATGTAATGACGCAGAGTGAAGTTAATGTACAGACGGTTGTACCAGCCTGGGGACAAAGGAAGAAGCCAGTGAGGTACAGTTTGAGAGGCAGAAACACTTCTTTTCATTAAATTGCTCTTACCATCAAAAAGTTAAAATTAACAATCAATTGGCTTAATGTAATACCTTTGCTTTCTAAAATATAAGCCCTTGTTGTTGTTGTTAAGTGCCATTGAGTCAGTTCTGACCTATAGCAACCCTCTATAGGGTTTCTGAGGAGCGACTGGTGAGCTTGAACCACTGATCTTGCTCCGGTAGATAAATACTAGTATATTTACAATTTCATTTGGCCTTATCTAACATCTCTTCAGAAGTCCTGGTGTGGTGCTATGGGTTAATGCACTATACTGCAAGGTCGGTTTGAACCACAAGGTTGGTGATTCAAGCTCACCAGCCACTCCTCAGAAACCCTATACAAGGTCACTATGAGTCAGAACCAACTCAACTGCCCTTAACAGCAACAACTTCTCTTCATAGCATCCCTGGGAAAGATAGAAGTAGGAAAAGGTATCTGTTTAGTTATTTGTTTGATGTTTATTATTTGCATATCACAACCATATTCTTCAGGTGACTCAGTGGCATAAGAAGTTGGGGGGTGGGTTCTGTTTTTTGAAGGCATTTCTACTGAAGCAGGAGTCAGGGAAGCTGGGCTCTTGTCACTGTCTCCTTTATTAGGAGATTGATCCGCTCACTCAGTCTCTGTGTTCATCCAAGAAGAAATAAGCTGATCAGATGCTTTTTAAAGTCTACTTCTGATCCTCTATCTGGCCTGTGTAAGTCACTTACCATTTGATCATTCCTTGTGGGGAAAAACGAGGATATAGAAATGATCTGTTTCACTGTGGGCTCCTCTCCCTGAAAGATTTTTTATGTAATTGGTCTGCAGTGGGTACCTAGGCATCAGTCTATCTATAAAATTTCCAGGCATTTCCAATGCTCTGCCAGAGTTGAAAATATTGACTTAGATGTATGACTTTTAAAGTGGAGTCCCTGGACCAACAGCAAGAGAGCACTTGGGAACTTATTAGAAATGTACATTTTGGGGGCCAACACCTACTGTATCAGAAACTCTGGGGGTGGGGCCCAGCAACCTCTGTTTACCACACTTTGTTGTTGTTAAGTGCTGTCAAGTCAAGTTTCGACTGATAGCAACCCTATATAGGGTTGAACTGGTGGGTTCAAATCGCCTACCTCATAGTTAGCAGTCTAGTGTTTATCCTGCAGCACCACAGCAGGACTCTGTACCACACCTAGAACACTTGTTATAACACAGATTGAGTTTCTCCCTCCAAAGTCCCTAACTGATGCTGATGTTTTCTGAACACCACACTTTGAGAATCACTGGCTGAGTTCAATGGTCTTTGAACTTTGATGTGAACAAATAGCTTGTTGAACATTCAGATTTCCAGCCTCCACCACCAGTGATTCTGATTCAGTAAACCAGCAATGGGGCCCCGAAATGTGCTGGTTGAACACACTCTCCTGGTGACTGGTGGAACTCAGGCTGTACCTGGAGAAACATTGCTGAGGAAACAAAGGCCATGTGGCTGGCGTGAAAAGTTAGCACTGAGTCAGGAAGGGAAGGGTTGGGTCAATAGAGAAAGGCTGGAACCATAGGGTGGATCCAGACAAGCTTGGCACATGGCTACTGTGTAGACTCCTAGGTTGTTTGAATGAGGCTGGTGCTTTATGTGGAGTGAATAAATAGAAGGTGATCTTCAAAGAAGATGGAGACTACTAATTATTTATTAGACCTTGTCTAATCAGGTCAGCACCAAACACCAAACCATTGTCATCTAGTGAGTCAATTCTGACTCATAGCTACCCTGTGGGAAAAGTAGGACTGCCTCACAGTGTTTCCAAGACTGTAATCTTTACAGAAGCAGACTGCCACTTATTTCTCCTGCAGAGTGACTGATGGGTTCAAACTGTAGACCTTTCAGTTAGCACCAAGTACTTAACCACGGTACCATCAGGATTCCTTCTGATTCAGTCAGCTCACCCCAAATAAGAAACATCTTTTATTTTCTCTAGTCAAATTGGCATCCATGAACTAAAACACAAGTTTCATTAGATTTGCACAGGGCCTTCCTTTTAGGGCTATTCTGTTATCTTTTCCTTCTGTCTTTGAAAACCAGGTGAGAGTTGTCTTGGAAACACTCTGTGCTCCAAATAGAAAACAGTGAGCTAGCAGCTGGAAGATGGGGTAACAGATTTTGCTTGTGTGGTGCATACTAAATAACGGAAGTAAAAGATGTACTCAATCTGGACTTCAACCAAAGAAACAAAACACACTGTTCTAATACAGAAAATACTTAAGAGGAAGTATACACAGTGGTTAAAGCAGACTGCCTGGCTACTTACAAGTATGACTTCTATAAATAACATAATCTCTCTCAATCTCATTTTTGCATCTGTAAGCTGGGGAATAATAATATCTACAGCCTAGGGTTGTTGGGTAGAAATTTGTTGGATCACATAAAGAACAGTACCTGGCATTCAGTAAAAGTTGTATGTTGTTGTTATTGTTAAGTGTCATTGAGCATTCAGAGCCACCCTATACACAACAGAAGGAAATACTGCTGGGCCCTGCACCACCCTTACATTTGTTGTTATGTTGGAGCCCATTGCTGCTGCCACGGTGTCAGTCTAGCTCCTTGGGGCTCTTCCTCTTTTTCGCTGACCCTCCACTTTACCAAGCATGATAGCCTTCTCCAGGGACTGGGCCCTCCTGATAACATGTCTGAAGTATAAGAGTCTTGCCATCCTGGCATCTAAGGAACATACTGGCTGTAATTCTTCCAACACAGATTTGTTTGTTTTTCTGGCAGTCCATGGTATTTTTAATATTCTTCTCTAAGGAGCTTTGGTAGCGTAGTGGTTATGAATCGGGCTGTGAACCGCAAAGTCACCGGTTCGAAACTACCAGCTGTTCTGCAGGAGAAAGATGAAGCGTTCTGCTCCCTGTAAAGATTTACAGCCTCGGAAACCCTGTACAGGGTCGCTATGAGTCGGAACTGACTCCACGGCACTTAACAACAACAACATCATAATATCTATGTATTGTTTCTTCGATGGTCTTCCTTATTCATTATGCAACTTTCACATGCATATAAGGCAATTGAAAATATCATGGTTCTGATATTTTGAGTCAGTTCTGACTCATAGTGACCCTGTATAAGGTTTCCAAGGAGCAGCTGGTGGGTTTGAACTGCCAATCTTTGGGTTAGTAGCTTAATGCCTATTAGCAGTGCCATACTAGGCAATTATATGTTGTTGTTGCTGAGTGCTGTTGAGTTGGTTCTGACTCATAGCGAGCTTGTATAGGGTTTCTGAGGAGCAGTTGGTGGATTTGAACTACTGACCTTGTAGTTTGCAGTCCAGTACTGATCCATAGCACCACAACAGACAGTTACTATAAGAAACTCTAAATAATGACTTCAGAAAGAGATTTAATTTGAACTTGGTAAGGATACAAGGGTGTCCTTAGGTGAAGTTCCTGGGTGGTAAAATTGGTTAACACCATGCTCAGCTGTTCAAGCCTACCCAGAAAAAACCTTATGGAGTGTTGTTCTACTATGCCACACAAGGTCACCATGAGGCGGAGTAAACTGAATGTTAACTGGGAAAAGAATAGATGTGGCAACTCACATCAGAGTGACAGAGAAGAGCTAGACAAGGAGGAGCACAGTGAATGTAAGCGGAAGCAGGCCAGATGTCCCAACACCGATACAACCCTAATGGGACCTCACTCTTTTCCATAGCATTTGATGTTACTGGGGAGGCAGGAAAACTGGGAGATGATGACCATGCAGCGGTGGATGGGATGGTGGAAGCATCCATGGAAGGGCCCAGGCTTTTCAGTAATGGACCAAGGGTAATGAAGCAGGAAGTCCTATAGGCTCCACAGCCACCGGGAACTGCAAATGGTTTCTCTCAAAACTTCAGTCTCAGCCCGAGTCCCACCAGAGGTTACACAAAGCAGGAGCAATTAATCTATATTAATTACCTTGGAAAACTATGAATTTCATATTGCTAACCAGAACAAATTGGGTTATAGAACAGTATGGAACAAAGGACTCACATTCACAAAATTACAGCAAGATAGCTGTAAGGATGTTCACCATATTGTTAGGAAGGATTACCTCTGGGTAATGGGATTTCAAGGACCATAGTGGTTACGAATCGCGCTGTGAACTGTAAGGTCAGCAGTTCAAAATTACCAGTTGTTCCACAGGAGAAAGATGAGGCTTTCTGCTCCTGTAAAGATTTACAGCCCTGGAAACCCTGTACAGAGTCACTATGAGTTGGAACCGACTCCACGGCACATAACCACCAACCACCACCAATGGGATTTCAGAGAATAGCAAATTTACTTTCTACTTTATGTTTTAAAATGTATTTTGAAGGACCTTGCATTATTTTAATAATCAAATTAAATTTTCATTGTGAGAATAAAGGTTGACATTAAAGAGGGATTCTAATGTGTTTTCTTTTATATTTGAATCAGACCATGGCTAAAGTTAGCTACCAGTGTGCTACTGTAGAAGACCAGTCTGGAAGTGGTATGAAACCTCTGGATTAGAAACTGAGAGAGAGATCTTCTCATCTGTTTTCAGTGATTCATCCCCATTCTTCCAATACAGCATCATTTCTTCATCTGTGTACGCATCTTTGGGGAGAGGAAAAGAAATTAATTTGACTTCTTTACGTATGATCCAGGGCAATAACAGAGAAAGCTTATGCCAAATGGAAATCAACAGTTCTTTACCATAGCAGTCAGCATTTCGTCTATGTTAATTAATAACCACAAAGGTCAGAGAGGGAATAAGCAAGGTGAGGATGAGTCATTAAACACAATGATAACTTACAGCTTTCCAACTCCAGTGAACAGGTCTGTGAGTCCAGGGGAAAGTGGTTGAAGTCCATGTTGCACATGGCAGTGACTGTAATCCTAGACAACCCAAGCATGCATGTTGGTTTGCATAGGGAGATTTTGGTTCACGCTCCTGCCCAATCAGGAGAACAGCTCACTCAACCAAGAGCAACCAACTCCTCCACCTACTTCAGAAGTTGGGAAGCAGTTATCCTAAGTTATGTCGTTGGTAAGTGCCATTGAGTTGGTTCCAAATCATAGCAACCCTGTGTAGAGTTTACAAGGAGCGACTGGTGGGTTTGAACTACTTACCTTGCAGTTAGCAGTCTAGTGCTTTTCCTGCAGTGCCACACCAGGACTCTAAGTTATAGAACCTTAATTTAAAAAGTTTTGTCTTCTGTAGCAGATGCTATTGGATACCCTTTACCAGGCTGGTGTACCCCTCCCCCAGTTACTCTGGGTGTTGACTACTAATGGCCCACAACTGCACCCTTCTTTTGGTGTCCCATGAGCCAGTGGGGCCCACTGCCCCAAGAGACGCCTGAGAGGACTCTCGCCCCACTTTCATCCTCCAGCTGTTTAATTTTCATTTTGAGAAATCTGCAAGCAGGCCAGGAAAAGGTAAAGAAGAAGATATAAATTATTCAAGTTAGTTTAGAAGTCGGTCTGCAGCAGCATTCGATGAATGATAACCTTTATTAGTTTTTAGTTTTTATTACCTGGCAAGGCACATAGTAGGTGCTCATCAGCTCAGTTTGGAGTGGAAGGTACAAAGGAGGTTATTGTCCCTATCAACTTAATACAGGTTACCTAATCTCATTACCCACTGAGACTGGCATCAGAAGGCTGATGCCATCCCACATAGTCCACAGACTCAACCACAGTGACAAACTCTTCAGGGACCAAAGGATGACCTATACATATTGAAATACCATTGGACAAAGAAACAATGACCTCTGGAAAGTTACCTCATGTACAGCACATGGTATGATGTTGTCAGTGGTAGTATCATGGATGAATGACCTTTTTGAGTGAACAAAGAAGATGTTGGGAACCCAGATCTTCTTCACCAGCCTACTGTCAAAGGTCATGCTCTTGTTGCTTGTGCTGGGGAAGGCCAGCCTCTAAACCTTCCAGTAATGCCGCAGGTACAGTGTCATGGTAAAGTCCTATGGGAGCCATGGTGAGACCAGAGAGAAACAGCTTAGAAAGACTTTCCTTACACTCTACCTTTGTGATGGACACCTCGGCCCCAATCTCTAAAAGTGACAGGACTGCGGCCCTTTGGCAATGGTGCTGCAACAGTCAGAAAGAGAATGGCTTATTTTTGCGTAGCAAGAGGAGACTGAGCAACTCACTCTGTACGGTCTGCTAATGAAAACTACAGTTATGATGCTAACAGCCTTGCCAGGTGGCCAGCAGAATTAAGATTTTGCCCCCAATCCCTGCTCTTTCTCAACTAGTCCTTTGCACACTTGGTTCTTTAACCACCTGGTGAAACATCTGATTTGTTTAGTGGCCACTTTCCAGAAGACTGGAGGTCAGGGTTTCTGTCCTTAGACTTGTATGATCCTTGAGTACATTACTGTGTCTTTCCCACCATTGAATCCCCTGGTTCTAGTTTAGTGCCTGGCAAGGCACAACTCCTCCATCTACTTCAGTAAACATTTGCAGGATAGAAAAATCAAGGGGGGTGAATGAATGAGTGAATGGGCCACTGGATACATACTGTGATCTCACTTTGTAGCTTATCTTGTTAAACGGTATCTTTCCACCTGCAGGGAAGAATTTGACACTTGTGCCATCACCTGAGCTAAGATACAAGGTGAAACTGAGTAAATACCTGCTCAAAAAAAAAAATCCTCTTGTGGGAGGAGATAGGGGAAAGATAGAAGGAGTACCTGGTGGTGGGCCCAGAAGAGGCCCCAGGAAGGGAGGAGAGAATAGGAACGGATAGTGCCACATGACAGTCTGTCCCCAGACCGATCCTGGCTCCAGAACACCAGCCCATGCCATGAATTTGCTTTATACACACAAGGAGAATGGCCAATATGTGGATAGGGAGAAACCTGACTTAGTGTCTCTTTTAGCTCTTTCCTTCCAGGTCACATTGGAGTGCATGTGCTGAGGAGTGTCACTCATTGCAGAATCACATTGCAAATACCAACTGTGTATGGCCAGCTAGAATACCACCCACCTACCACGTTGTTGTTGTTTTTTTTCTGGAGTCTGTCTGCCTTCTCACTCGTTGGATTTAGTCTGAGGGAAGCAAGTCACTCTAGGTCCCTCCTTCTGGGATCCTGAGTTTTATGGGGTAGGAGGGTCTTCACATCCAGAGCAGACAACTGGGTTGGCTCAAGGCAAGGCAGCCAGGCTGGCTTAATATCCTGACACAAAGCTTCTCTGATTTTGTTGCTGTTGTTAAGTACTGTAGAGCCTGTTCTTACTCAGAGCAACCCTGTGTAGGGCTTCTGAGGAGCAGCTGGTGAGTGTGAATTGCCGACCTTGTAGTTCACAGTCCAGTGCTTATCCTACAGTACCACACTCACCCAATATTCCCTGGTTCTGTTTGAATGACTGGCTCTTGGTTTAGGTCCAGTTTCCTCAGGAGTACAATGAAGTGTTCTGGAATTGCCATAATTCAAAATGTTATCCATAATTTGTTATGATCCACACAGTCAAATGCCTTTGCATAGTCAGTAAAAACAGGTAAACATCTTCCTTATAAACTCCACTTTCAGCCAAGATGCATCTGATGTCAGCAACGACATCCTTTGTTCCATGTCTTCTTCTGAATCTGGCTTGAATATGTGGCAGTTCCCTGTTGATGTACTGCTGCAACCGTTTTTAAATTGTCTGCAGCAAAATTTTATTTGCATGTGATATTAATGATATTGTTTGATCACTTCTGCATTGTTTAGAATCACTTCCTTTGGAATAGGCACAAATATGGATCTCTCAGTTAGGTGGCCAAATTTCTTGACACAGACAAATGAGCATTTCTAGAATTGTGTCCATCTGTTGAAATATGTCAATTGGTATTTTATCAATTGTTGAAACCTTGTTTTTTGCTAATGCTTTCAGTAGAGCCTGGACATCTTCTTTCAATACCATCAATTCTTGATCATGTGCTACCCCCTTAAATGGTCGAACTTCAATCAATTGTTTTTGGCACAGTGACTCTGTATTTCTTCCATCTTCTTTTGATACTTCTTACACCATTCAATATTTCACCCATAGAATCCTTCAGTTGTAACTCAGGGCTTGAATTTTTCTTCAGTTCATTCAGCTTGAGAAATTCCAAGTATGTTCTTTCTTTTTGATTTTCTAACTCCAGGTCTTTGCACATTTTATTACAATTTTTTTCCATTGTCTTTTCAAACCACACTTTGCCATCATCTGTTCAGCTCTTTTACATCATCATTTCTTCCATTTGATTGTTGTTGTTAAGTGCTATCAAGTCAGTTCCGACCCATAGCACTATTTACAATAGTAAAAAGATGGAGACAGCCAAAATGCCCATCAATTGAAGAATGGATCAACAAACTGTAGTACATACACACAATGGAATACTATGCTAGCTTGAAGAATAACAAAGAAGCAGCAAGCCACCGCATAACATGGATGAACCTTGAGGACATTATGCTGA
>NW_006408664.1:1041106-1047979 GCF_000296735.1 Chrysochloris asiatica | reverse complement strand
ATGCCACGTTTTTCTTCATAGAACCCAGCTTCTCAGATTATTTGCTCAGCATACAGGTGGAATAAGTACTTACTTTAATTATTGCATTCTTTCCTGTGTCTCCCACTACCTTCATCTTTCCTTTGCTAACCTCCCTCTTGTTGTATATTGCCTGCTCTGACACCCATATTAGCATGTGCCTAAACTCTAGCCCATAAACAATTTTCTCTCCTCTTCCCCTCATAAGCATCATAGATTGCTTCTTTAATTAAGAAAACTTTTTCTTAACTTTTTACAATATTGGTATCATACAATAGTTATCCTTTTGTGATTGATAATTTCACTCAGCATAATATCCTCCAGGTTTATCCATATTGTGATGTGTTTCACAGATTCATCGTTATTCTCCAATGATGCAGAGTATTCCATTTTGTGTATGTACCAAAGTTTGTATAACCATTCTTCTGTTGATGGGCATTTAGGTTGTATCTATCTTTTTGATGTGTCTTTTGTAGACTGCATACTGAAGGGTCCTGTTTTCTTATCCATTTGACTCTTTCTGTCTCTTGACTGGTACATTTAATCCGTATACACTCAGTGTAAATCTCAATAGATATATGAATTTATTGCTGTCACTTTGCTATGTGTTTTTTTGTGGTGCTGCTGGTTTCTTTGTTCTACATCATTTTCTGTGCTGAGTTCATTTTGTTTGTGGGTTTTCTTTACTTTTTCTCCTGTTGTATTAATATTTACTAAATCTTTCTGGTTTTCCTCTTTTTTTATTTTGATGTGCAGGTATATTCATTTGTTTTGAGGTTACCATGTAACTTATTAAATTTTCCCTATTTAAAACAGTCTGTTTTATCCTGCAATCTACTTAACTTCCTAGTCATTTGGAAGTTCTGGATCTACACTATTCCCTCTTTTTGCTTTGTAATTAACTTCACTATAAATTAATATCTCTGGTTCCCTATTTTCAATCTTGTAGGTTTGCTTTACTTTAAATACTTCTAAAGTTCTGGGTGTTATTATCATGTATGGTAATCTCAGGTTGTTGTTTACTGTTGCTGATTTTTAGTCCAAAGAATATCCCTTAGTATTTTTTGTAGAGTTGGTCTGGTCATTACATATTCCCATAATTTCTGTTTATTAGGAAATGTTCTAATTTCACCATCATATTTGAGGGACAGCTTTGCTGGGTATATAATTCTTGGTGGGCAATTTTTTTCTTCCATTGTTTTATATATGCCATCACATTACCTTCTTGCCTGCATGGTTTCTGCTGAGAAATCAGAGCTGTCTTCTTAGTTCTCCTTTGTAAGTAACATTTCATATTTCCTGAGCTGCTCTCAGAATTCTTTTCTTATTTTTGGTTTTGGAAAGTTTGATTATGGTATGTTTGTTTTGGTTATATTCTTTGGGAATCTATCCTGTTGGGGTTTGTTCAGCTTCTTTTTTGCTCATCTTCTTGTCTTTCATGATGTTAATGAAGTTTTCTTCTAACAACTCTTCGACAATTTTCTCTGTGCTTTTTAATTTTCTCTTTCTGTTCTGGAATTCTGATCATCTGTAAGATGTTCCTCTTCATCGTGTCCCACAGAACTCTTAGGTTTTCCTCAGATTTTTTTCATTCTTTTTTCTGATTGTTCTTCTAGTGTACTAGTATTGAGAGATTTCTCTTCAAGCTCAGTAATTCGGGCTCCCATTGCTACAAAACACTTATTTGCCCATTCAACGTATTGTCCATTTCTGAGATCTTAGTATTAATCTTCTGGATTCCTTATTCCAGGTTTTGTATTATTTCAAAATTTGCATTTATTTTGTCTGTTTCTTCTTGCAGTGTTTTCCTGAATTCTTCTAGAGTTTTTCTGTGTTCTTCTTGCTTTCCTCAATCTTTCTGTCAGTCCTTATAAGGCACTTAAATAACATTCTTTTAAATTATTTTTTAGTTAGTTACATTACCTTTCCTTCCTGGGAAATATTTTGTGGCTCTGCATCTTGGTCATTTTTTTGAGCCATTCTCTCTTGTTTCTTTGTGTGAGCTAAAATTGTCTGTTGTCTCTGGAACATTTTGGGGCTGTTGTATTTGTATTTAATTGATGATTGTGTGTTGATGTGCTCTTAGGCTCTCACTAACTGTCTCCTATGGGTGTAGTTATAGAATGAAAACATGTATACTGTTCTCCTTTGCTGTTCATGCATATCGGTTTAGGGTAGGCTTGGCTGTTGTTGGTTTCTCTCTACTGTTGATCAGGTGACATAGGAGCTGGTATTAGCTTTTGCCCAGTGGGTGGGGCTGCAGAGGGTACAGTTGTGGCTGGCCTGTATGGGTAAGGTTGCTGTCTCCTGTTAAGTGTGAAAAAAAAAAAAAAACCTACCCACAGACACACACAGAAAACAAAACAGAATAAACATACAAGGAAACAACAATGAAGAAAAAAAAAAGCCCAGATAGCAACCAGTAAAAAAAGAACAAAATAACTATAAAGATAGAAGAGGGACAAGGAAATGGATCCATAGAAGAGAAAATATGAAAGGAAATAAAAATAAGAAATTTTTAATATACTTAGAAAAACAAGAGAGAAGAAAGATGAAAAGAGAGATTCGAAAGTAGTAAAGAAAAATCAAAAGGGGGGAAAGAAGAGGAGAAATGAGAAACAGAAGAAAAAGTAAAACAAAAGCAGAGATATAAAGGATAAAATTCAAAGGAATGGAAAGAGAAGAAGAAGGTAGAGAAAGAATAAACAAAAACAATGAACCAACAAAAGGAAAACAAATAAACAAACCCCAATACAAAAACAAATGGTGCAGCCTCTGGATCTAGAGAGGAGAAAAGTCTGGTGCCTCCTCAGAGTTCCTGGTCCTAGGTGGAGTTCCTATTGGCCTAGGTGTTATCTATATTCAGGGCACTCAATCCAAAAGTAGTTTGAGGTGGTCCTTTATGTGGCTGGTTTCAATGTCTGTTAGGACCACAGGGCAGCTGGGGCAGGGTGCCTGGTTAAATGTTGGGCTGGTGGCTCTGGGGGTTCTGTAGGTCTAGAGCCAATTCCACCTGAATCCAGGCACCAAAATGGTGCAGCCTGCCCCTGCCTTACTTACATTGGTGAGGCTCCCAACCATATGGCTCAGACTCCTGGAATGCAGGGTCTGTACTAGGGGTAGATGACAGTGAGAGCTGGCCACACCTCTGGTCAGGGAAGCGTGGGGGGAAAGAAGGAATTGCACCTTTCCCATCATCTCTGTGAAACTGGTCTGCCAGGTCTCCTTCTGTTGCTAAAGCTGTTCACAAGATGGTAGTGCTGCATTTGGACTGCTGTTTAAAAGCCAGTCTCCATCTCTTATCGTCCTTGCTCAGCTTCTCCTCCCAGCAAGCACTCTAACCTTTCCTCTAAAGTTCAGGGTTCCAGATTTTTCATCTGTGTCTATTTCATTTGGTCTCTTGTATCTATTATAGCGGCTACGTGTAATGTGATTACCTAGTCTGCCATCTTGCTGGAAGTCTTTACCTTCAATTTATGAATAGGGTTTTCACAGCCAATTTTTTCACAAGTAGATTAACAGGCCTTCCTTCCTAGTCTGTATTAGTCTGGAAGCTCTGCTGAAACTTGTCGACCACGGATGATGCAAGTGGTATTTGAAATATCAGTGGCCTAGCTTCCAGTATCACAGCAACATTCAATCTACCACAACATGATAGACTGACAGATTAGAGATATCCGTAGAGGTGAAGAAATAAAGACATTTTCCTACACTAATGAAGCTTATAGTCAAGTGTGGGAGAATTATAAATATAGCAGACTTATGAATGATAATGTGGGCTATGAGAAAAAACACACCACCAAGTCATGAAACAAAATGTGTATGAGTCATTGAGTGAAAAACTAATTTGTTCTGTAATCTTTCTCTCAAATCACACACATACAAAAAAATTAAAAAGAAAAAGAACTCAGGAGAGCTCTAAGTTAGGTGGCCAGAGAAACCTCCTTAGACCTGAGACCAGAAGGATGAGAAAGAGACAGTTGTGGGGAGGGTCTAGCCAAGAGCCTATAAGAGGATCCCCAAGACAGAAGATCTTGAAGTTTGCAAACTAAAGGAGGGGCTCACCAAAAGAGGTGAATGGCTGGGACTGGGAAGTAGGTGGGCCTGGGGCTCCCCTCTGTGGACAAGTCCCAGCAGTATGGAAAAAGGGCCTACACATGTGGTGGTGAACACAGTGCCACTATGGTATGCTGGGCACCACCAAAGAGCATGCCAGGGAGCAATCCTCATGGTAGGCAGTGAAAACTAAAGAATGGCAGAATTTCAACCTGGAAATGTCTCTTTCTTTTATTCCTTCAAGTGTGGCTTATGTGATCACTTGCATCGCTTAATGAGTGTGTTCAAAATGTAGAGTCCTGATCCTCACTTCCAGAGATTCTGGGGCAGGAAGTTGGCACAGGGCACAATAACATGCACTTAGCCAACTGCCCAACTTATTTTTGCCCATGAAGATTGAGAACCCCTGCTGTAAATTTACATCCCATGGGCTAACTTCCAAGCCCCATTTGTAAGACATCTAGCTCCAGCTGCCACCCACACAGGCCAGGTTGCATCAACAAGGCCCCACCCACTCTCCAAGCTCCCACTGAATCTTAGCCATATGTGGTTCCCTGGAAGCTGCCCTGCTATGCATACCATGTCCACCTCAGAGATGCTGTCCAGGCTCTCCACCTGCACATCCACACCCACCGGAATGGCAGGACCTGCAAAGGAACAAAGGCAGCTGGTTAAGGTTATCTGTCACCAGAATTCTTATCTAACCTTTTCTGGGGAGAATGAAGCAATGGTTCTGAATTCTTTCAGAGTTTTCTTGTCAGTTCCACATATTTTGGATGCCTGAACTTTCTCCATGAGGGGCAGGAATTATGTCTGCCTTAGTTGTCATTCTTGGGCCAATATGGGTGTTTACTGTATGCTGGCTAGATGAATACATGAGCTGGATTACTACTTTCTATATCCCAACACTGTCTCACAGCAGTATGTAGAGGAAATGGTGCTCTAATGCTCGGCAGGGTCACTATGGGTCAAAATCGACTCGACGGCACTTAACAACAAGTGCTTGAATGTCTGTGGGTGATACAAGTGGTTAATGTGCCTGGTTCAATCTATCCATGGATGTCTCAGAAGAAAGAGCTGGCAATCTACTCCCAAAAAATCAGCCATTAAAAATGCTATGAAGAGCAGTTCTACTCTGACACACATGGGATCACCATGAGAACAGCAAATGTTATTAATGCTTGAGTGAAGACTCTGGTCATTTGTGTTAATGTAACATATCAAAGGGACAGAATGAAGCTGTTAGAGCTTCTGGCCTGGGGCAGGGACACCTGTATGTCCATGTCTGAATTTATTCCAATATTCTCATATGCACAATTCCAATAAACGCATATACATAATTCCAATAAAAGCATATACGTAATTCCAATAAATGCACATATATACACAATGATAATAAACGCACGTATACATAATTCCAATAAACGCATATATACACAATTCCAATGAACCCATATACATAATTCCAATAACCACATATAAATAATTCCAATAAACACATATACGTAATTCCAATAATCGCATAAACATAATTCTAATAATCACATAAACATAATTCCAATAATCACATATACATAATTCCAATAAACACATATTTATAATTCCAATAAACAAACACATATAATTCCAATAAACATACATATATAATTCGAATAAACACAGATACATAATTCCAATAATCACATATACATAATTCCAATAAACACATATATACACCAGTCCAATAAATGCATATATACATAATTCCAATAAACGCATACAAATAATTCCAATAATCACATATACATAATTCCAATAAATATATATACATAACTCCAATAATCACATATACATAATCCCAATGATTGCATATACATAATTCCAATAATCACATATACATAATTCCAATAAATGCATACATAATTCCAATAATTGCATATAGATATTTCCAATGATAGCATATACTTAATTCCAATAAACACAGATATAAAGTACCAATAAACACATATACATAATTCCAATAATCACATATACATAATTCCAAAAATCACATACACATAATCCAATAATCATGTATACATAATTCCAATAATCACATATACATAATTCCAATAAAAACATATACATAATCCCAATAATTGCATATCGATAATTCCAATAAACGCATATACATAATTCCAATAAAAGCATATACATAATTCCAATAAATATATATATACACAATTACAATAAATGCATATATACAATATTCCAATAAACACATATATACATAATTCCAATAAACAGATATACATAATTCCAATAATCACATATACATAATTCCAATAAATACATATACATAATTCCAATATTCTCATATACATGATTCTAATAATTGCATATATGTAATTCCAATAAATGTATACACATAATTCTAATAATTGCATATACATAATTCCAATAATCGCATATACATAATTCCAATAACTGCATATAAATAATTCCTAATTCCAATAATTACATATACATAATTCCAATAAACACATATACATAATTCCAATAAACGCACATATATAATTCCAATAATAGCATATATAAACACACATATATAATTCCAATAAACACACATACATAATTCCAATAATCACATATACATAATTCCAATAAACACATATACATGAAACCAATAATCACATATTGATAATTCCAATGAACACATATACATAATTCTAATAAACACATATACATAAATCTAATAAACACAGATACATAATTCCAATAAACACATATACATATTCCATTAAACACATATACATAACTCCAATAAACACACATATATAA
>NW_006408664.1:1018528-1040768 GCF_000296735.1 Chrysochloris asiatica | reverse complement strand
ATATATATATATATATATATACACACACACTCCTGGTGTGACACTGTAGGATCAGTACTGGACTGTGAACCACAAGGTCAGTAAATCAAACCCACCAGTTGCTCCTTGGAAACTCTATATAGAGTCACTATGGGTTGAAACCTACTCAATGGCACTTAACAACAACATATAAATATATAAGGATTGTAGTATCATCAGGTAAGCATTGGACTGAAAGATCAGTTTGCACTGCAAGGTCAACTGTTCAAACCCTCCAGCTACTCCTTGGAAACACTATAAAGGGTTGTTATGAGTTGGAACTGACTCGACAGCACCTAAAAAAACAACATATGTGTATATAAAGCTTAGAAACTTATGTGTGACAAGCATATTAACAAGTGCTATATTATTCACTCAAGGAGCTCTGGTAGCGTAGTGGTTATGAATCAGGCTGCTAATCTCATAGTCAGCAGTTTGAAACTACCAGTTGTTTCAATGGAGAAAGATGAGGCTTTCTGCTCCCGTAAAGATTTACAGCCTTGGAAACCCTGTACAGGGTCTCTATGAGTCATAACCGACTCGACGGCACATAACAACAACACATGATTCACTCACAGCTAAAAATGTTTCTGGGTGAAGTCAATGTTTCTGGGGAGAGACATTGTTAGGAAGCTAGCCCAGCAGCATCTTCATGTTCTGAGCCCAACTATGGAGTGCAGGACCAGAATGTTCTGACCCACAAGGTCTGAGTGGCAAGAGCTTAGAGTGGCAGTGGGAATCTAGGCCTTGGGGAATGCAAAAAAAACGGAAGGAATTCAGACTTTGGCATGGGCCAGAGCAAGAGGATAATGGAGTAGGAATCAGAGATTCAATTCTCAATCCCAACCCAAATTGGTGGGAGGTCCTCATGGAGATGTCTATTGGCATTTGATGGGTTCTCTGACTCCTCCCCAAGCCTCCCTTGTTGCTACTAAGTTCCGTCGAATCGATTCTGACTCATAGCGACCCTGCACAGGGTTTCCAAGGAGCGGCTGGTGAGTCTGAAGTACCAACCTTGCTGTTCAAACCTACCTTGTGGTCTAGTGCTCATTTTACAGTGCCACATCAGGACTGTACAAGAGGTTTGCTAATACTTGAGACCCTACCAATAAAGATTTTTTTTTGGCTGAACCCAAAAGAATGGATATATTTTAGTTATTACTGGTGGGATTCAGTGAATATTTCCTGTGTTCCTAAGCATGAAAGCAAATAAGTACAATTTTTTATTCCTCACAGAGAAGTCAGGGTGTAAACTGAGACTTCCTGTTCCCACAAAGAGTCATAGCCTTGGAAAACCTATACAGGGTTGTTATGAGTTGGAACCCACTGGACAACACTTCACAACAAGAGGCTGACTTTTTTGTTTTACTGTGTTCCTCAGCTGATGGTACAGGCTCATGAAAAATCTTCAACAGTTGTATTCTTAGTCCAGCCTCATGGAGTGTTTTAAAGTTACCTGAGGGGACTTTCTCTGCAGGTCTGACAATCTCTCCTGTAGAGCTTGTAATTCGAGGGTCTGCAGAAAACCTGACTGGCCCCTATCCCAGGCCCCAGGCCCCTGCTCAGTGCTAAGGGTTCTCGACATTACCATCAAGGGATGAGGGGCTGGTTAATATGGTGTCCTCTGGACCCTTCATTAGTCTGAGATTTTAAACCGACCTCAGAGTCCTGGGTGGTGTCATCTCTCATGGAAGTTCCCCACCATCCCCTTTCTTTGAAGTTCCAAGTGACATACGGTAGTTCCAAGAGCAAAACAGAAGAAACAATATAATGATCACTCTCTTTGAATCCACTTCCAAGTGGCTTGGTTTTCAGATAATGTGCACAGTGTTTGAATAGGAGCTGGTTTGAGCTAAGGACATTTTCTAGATAAAACAGATCACCTTGCTTGGTGTCTGTTACTGTGTCATTCTGCTCTCAGGACCTGGCTTGTTAGAAGCATCCACATTTGATTAATAGGTTTATCTCAGAGGAAAGCTAATTAGCTATAACCAATGGCACTGGAAAAAAAAATTGACAAAAGAGATAACTTTTGATGAATGCTGACCGCAGGCACTGAAAATGTGTCACAGCACTTGAACTGGCCTTTGAAGCATTAATTACTTTCAACAGAGAGGGAGGTCCAGAAGAGCACTTCAGGTTACGTGAACAGTAAAAGTAAATATCATGTAGCAAGGTGGATAATTAACCCATACCTCTCAGATATGAAAAACTTAAAAGGCAGTTTCTTTGATCCTTCTTGCAAGCTCTTGTGCTTTCTAAGCATGGAAGAAAAATTAATAACCAGTCAACAGCATCTCATTCTCTCCTATCTTATGTCACCTTGTGGTATAGAGGAGACAGGGTCCTCGACTGAGTGCTGGTCTGGACTGGTCCCTAGAATGCTGACTATTGAGGTATGGCAAAGCCATCTGACTTTTGACAGATCCATGGTCCTGGCTTCTAGCCTCTGGTAGCAAGATCCCCACATTGTGTCCTATGCTGCTCTGCTGGTCAGCTCAGCACTCTGCATCTGTTCGGTGAGTGTGCAGGAACTCTCAATACTTGTCAAGCACCTCTCAGGCCTTAGATGGTCAGGAGCTCAGGTAATCTGACCAACCCCCACCCTACCCCCCACCCTCCAGGTACCACAGCTGCATCACCACTTCATCCTCACTTTTGATGTGGAAGCTCCCCAAGTATGATGATCAGTGAATCCCTGACATGCACAAAGTTCCTGGGCTCCCTCACAACTATCTGGAGAATTTTATTGAATCCCCTCAACCACAAGGGGAAGTGAATTGATGTGCATTTGATTTCTTTATTCTGCCAAAACTGTCCTCTAGCTACAACTTACCAGATGGGCTGTTTTTCCTCTCCCTACCTGACAGGGTTCCTGCTTCTTGTCATCATTGACTCCACATCTAACATGTCTACCTTAATGTTAGAAATATTTTCTTATTTTTACAATGAAAAACCTATCTGGATGAAGTTGACACAGTTGTCACAGTTCTTGACATGGGAGACCAGGATGACTTAGACAAGGAATTACTTAACATGAAAATACTTGAATTCATTATCAAGACACAAAATGACAAAGAGAAACCTTAAATGCATATTGCTAAGTGAAAGCAGCCTGTCTGAAAATGCCACATGCTATGCCATTCCAACTGTATGGCATTCTGCAAAAGACAAAACTGGAGAAGCAGTGAGCAGGCCGGGGTTGTAAGGGATACATGTGGAGGGGAGTGATGAATGAGTGGTCAGAGAGACTACTCTGTATAATAAATACCATAATGGTAGATACCTGGCAGGATGCATATGTTAACACCCATACAATACAGAGTCCTGGTGTGATGCTGTAGGATAAGCACTGGACTGCTAAAACAAGGTTGGTGTTTCAAACCCACCAGTCGCTCCTTGGAAACCCTATACAGGGTCATTATGAGTCAGAATTAACTTGACGGCACTTAACAACAACAATATTATACAAAGAATCATCTAAACTGTGGACTTTAGTTGATAATAATATATCAATACTGGCTCATCAATTAAAACAAATATACCATAGGAATGCAAGATGTCAATAACTGGGGAAACGGTATTAAAGTCTGCTATTATTATGAAACTGTCTATTTTTCTTCTCAGTACTGTTAGAGTTTATTTTATGTTTTGGAGCCTTGTCATTGGGTGTGCAAATATTTACTGTGATTATGTCCTCTTCATGAATTGACCCTATAATCATATACAACCCTTCTTTGCCTTTTTTGGATTTTGCCTTAAAGTCTATCTCATCAGACTCATACTGCCACTCCTGCTATTGTTTTATTATTGTTTGCTTGGTGTATTTTTTCCATACTCTGATTTTGGGCTCATTTATATCTTTATGTCTAAGCTGTGTCTCTTGTAGCCAACATGTTGATGAGTCATGTTTTTAATCCATTCTGTTACTCTGTGTCTTGATTGGTTCATTTAAACTACTTCCACTCAGTGGGATTATCACTAGGTATGAAATTACTACTGTCATTTTCTTAAACTCTGTGTGTGCGTGGTGTTTACAGTTCCTTTATTCTACTTAAATGTCTGTGATGAGTTCTTTTTGTTTGTTCATTTTCCTTTCATTTCTTTTGTTGTTGCTGATTTTGTATTTACTTAGTTTTTGTGATTCTCTTCTTTTTTGTTTCGATGAATAAACAAAAACCAAACTCACTGTCATGAAGTCAATTCTGGCTCATAGCAACCCTGTACAGGATTTTCTCAATTGTAAACTTTTAGATAGTCTCGTCTTCCTCCCATGGAGTGGCTGGTAGGTTTGAACCACCAGCCTTGTGGTTAGCAGCCCAACCCCTAACCCACAGCACCACCAGGTTTCCTTTGTTTTGATTAATAGGTTTATGAATTTTCTTTGTAGTCATCCTGAAATTTATGTTTGTTTTCCTAAATTTAAAATAGTCTCCTATTTCTTGATATTAGCTTGACTTCCTCTCCATATGGGAGTTTAATAACTAATTTTTTTCCTCTTTTTGTTTTGAAGTTGTTGTCATTTACAGATTGATGTCTCTGGTCCCTATTTATAGTCTTATAACTTTATTTTATTTTTAAGATTTATTTATCTGAATTGATATCTGACTGATGCCGTCATGTGCCTTAATCTCATATTATTGTCTGATATTGTTGGCTCTCTGTCTAAAAGTCTCTCATATTTCTTGTAAGGCAGGTCTGGTTTTTTTGTTTTGTTTTTTTACAAATTCCTTTACTTTCCATTATCTAGAAATGTTTTAATTTTTCCATTGTATCTGAAAGACTATTTAGCAGAGTATATAATTGTTGGTTGGTTTTTTTTTTTTCCTTTCTTTCAGGGTTTTATATGTCATCCCATTGCCTCCTTGCCTGCATGGTTTCTGCTGAGAAATAAGAGATTAGTCTTATTGCTCCCCCCCTTTTTTATTAAAATATAATGGAATTTTTCCATGAACTTTTTTAAAAGTCCTCTTTTATTTCATTTTTCCTAAGCTGCTCTCAGGATTCTTTCTTCATCTTTGGTTTTGGAAATTTTTATAATGACTATGTCTTGTTTTTCTCTTGGGACCTAGCCTATAAGTGGTTCATTGAGCTTCTTGGGTGGATATTTCAAGATGTTAGTAAAGTTTTCCGCCAGGAAATCTTTAAAATTTTTGGTCTTCTCTTGTTCTGGAATTCTGACCATGTGTAAATTGTTCCTTTTCTTGCTAATACCCTTATTCCACTAATTCTGTTGCTTCAATTCAATACCCTTATTCCACTAATCCATTGCTTCAATTCTCCTCCTGTCTGTTCTAAATGCTGGTTCTAGGTCTACTACCCTGTGGTTTCCTGGTTACAAATCTACACCACTCCTGTGTTTGCCCACAAAGGTACTCAATCCCTGACCACATTCTGTCCACCTAGGCATTTCTTCCTAGGGTTGCTTGCACGTAATCTCTCCCAATAGCTGTGTTCTCTTTGCAGTTTCTTTCCTGAGTTCGTCAGTCTGTGGTCCCCAAATGATCACACTGCTCCATGCTGACAAATCTCTGCTTTCCTGTTAGTCTAGTTTTACTTCTCCTTTCAGTCAGTGCTCAGTTTATTTCTTTAACTCTCTGTTAGAGTCTGGAGACTTTTTTGTGCCTCCTTGGGTCTTTGTTGTCAGGGGGTCATTCCAGTACATGTATCTATGGCATCATATTGACTGTAACTTATTTGCAAATTCTTTAATATTCCTCCTTTAAAGAGGTAAGTATAATTCCCATCTCCTTGAAACTGGGTGCAATTTTGTGGCTGTTTGATTAAGAGAATGCAGCAGATGTGATGATGCAACAAGACTTCTAAGAATTCTACTTGTTTCTCTTCAGCTACCATGTGATGAGCTGACCTAAAGTGACAATGACGCCTGAAGATCCCAGCTATTCCAGCCCCTGGTGTTGAAGTCTTCCCAGTCCACTTATCAGACATGAGAGCAAAGAACCTTTGAGATGACTACAAGCTGCCACCACCTGACTGCAACCATATAAGAGAGCCCAAATAAGAACAGCCCAGCTGACCCCAATCAACATGATGTGTAAGCACAAGAAATGCCTGTTAACACTTTTACCCCACTGTTTGGGAGTGGTTTATTGTGCAGTAATAGATAACCAGAAACCTAAAGTCTGTATTCTTAATCACTACCAACCAACAACTAACTAGTTGCTGTCAAGTCTACTCTGACTCATGGCAACATGATTTTTAGTGTTTTCATGACTTTTTTGGAAATAGATTATCAGGCCTTTCTTCCAAGGCATTTCTGATAGGTCGACTTAAATCTTTAACCTTTCAGTTAGCAACCAAGTGTTTGAACTGTTTGTAACACCAAGGACTTTCTTAATCCGTACACTTTGAATAAATTAGCTAATTAATTAAACAAAAAGTAACTGATAGGAGGAATTTGAGCAATGATTTCTAATTTTAATAAGGTCACATGGTTGGAAGTAGTGATGTAAGAAATGCACTAAACTGGCTTATGAGCATGGGTCGGAGGTAGATAGACTGCGAGAAGGAGCAAGCCAACACCGAGGACGATGCTGTGAACATTAAAGCACACTCCCAAAGCAGGCAGCTGGTTGCTTCAACAAGATATTTTTGTTTTAACTGATTCCTGGGATTACTAGGAAACTATTAGATTTTTAATCTTTTCTTTTTCCAGACTTAAAAGGTCATCCAAGTACAAATTCTCCTCCATCACCTACTGAACATAAATCCACAAGAAAATCTCTGTCTGAGAAATACAAAAGGAAACAAAAGATGGGAAATGAGAGGACACATCCCACAAGAGTATAAGGCTGTCTACTGACATCTTTGTTTAAATGACCTGCTCAGTGTGCTAGGCTGTAACTGAAGGGGTTGGTAGGCTGGGCCAGCTCCCAAGTTTTAGGGCAGATTGGGTCCTTTCTCAGGTATGCCCCTGGGAAAGGGATATCTTCTATTGTCAGAGTCTCCTACGTGCTGTTTGCCCACCTCCTTCCTCACAGAGACCCACCTATCCCCTAAGCAGTGCTCTACCCAGGATAAGGTGCAGCTGGAATGGGGACCCTCAAAAGCACATGCAATGAAGGAGTTCGAGCTCAAGCCAGTTCCCTTGCTCTCAAAAGATGGTTGTTATTATTTGCTTTCTAGTCAGTGCCGACTCATGGTGACACCACGTGTACCAAACACAACTGCTTCCTAGACTATGACCTCTCACCAGGCCTGTTCTCTGAGGTCCTCTGGAGGGTTTCAAACTACCCACCTTCTGGCTTGTGGTTGAGTGCTTAAGCATTTGTGCCACCCAGGGACACTTTCTCAAAGAATATAGCTTATCAAAATCACTTTCACTTCGAAGGGCAGGAAGTCCCTCCTATAACTGCCCCATCCCCCCTGCTTGGCCAGGGATTCCCGTCTTCGGCTTCGACCTGCCTGTCTCTCCCAGGAATGACAAACCTTTCTATTCACAGCCTGGTCTGGATGTGGAGTCCAGAGCTTCACTACGTGCTTTCTGTCCCCTATTTCATCCAAGTGACATCTGGACACCCCAAAAGAGCTGTGCAGGGATAAAAGGTGCCCCAGGGTCAGCTGGAAGGAGGGAGGAACAGCCCCCACCCTATGCTCTGGAGCCTGAGATCTTGACAGCTGGAGCGGCACCTGCAGCTTCTCCCAGGTCAGGAGCAAGGAGAAGACTGTCCTGAGTCTCCACTCACTGACGGCCTCACTGAGGAGAGAGCACCCCTGAGAGCGCTGCCACCCTTCAGGTGGTTCTGCTCAGCACCGGTTTTCCAGACCGTGTCTAAGAATTAGGTCCTGGCTTTCCTCACTTTCTCCCAGAACCAGGCAAGGATCTCAGTAACCTGCTGTCTCTTTATCCTGCATGACAAGGGTCAGAGCTCAAGAAGTTTAATGGGAAGTTTTGAGCCCTTTTAAAATGCAAAAACCTCAGGGATCAATTAAATTTTGAATCCTCTCACAGCCACACTAGGAGCTCTGGTAGCGTAGTGGTTACGAATTGGGCTGCTAATCTCAAAGTCAGCAGTTCGAAACTACCAGCTCTTTCGCAGGAGAAAGATGAGGAGGCTTTCTGCTCCCGTAAAGATTTACAGCCTCAGAAACCCTGTACAGGGTCGCTATGAGTCGGAACTAACTCCACGGCACTTAACAACACCACAGCCACACAGAAGAAAGGTCTAACAGCTGGGTTTTTCTGAGAGAATGTGTGAACTAACATATGCTATGGGCTGTATATACATTATCTTGTTTCATCCTCATGACAACTCCATACATAGAGAGAAGATTGTCCCCAGTTCACATGCGAGCAAATGGAGGCACAGAAAGCCACCCCTATTCCTTCTGCCCCAGAACACTGGTTCCTAAGAGAGCACAAAGGGCAGAGAAAAAGGAGAAAGGGAAGCCAGCCTGTGTAGGTTAGTCTTCGCCAGGCCCAGCGCCTGAACTACTCTGGGCCTCAGTTTTCCCACAGTGCACAAGCATGGAACTGGCCCGGGAATCTTTTACGTTCTGCTATTCTCACTGGACTCCCTGCCTGGTCAGAACAGATGACCAACTTGTTTCCAGACTCTGCTGTGGCACTTCTCCAGCTCCTGAAAAGACAGCCACAGGTCACTCTCCAAATCCCTGACCCCCGCAAGCAGTCACACTCGTTTGGGGATAGGGCTACCAGGAGGTCTTTTAATAGAGGAAATTGTTCTCATTGCTTGGAAAGCAGGTGGCCCCTCAGAACACAAAATTCTAGACTCTCCCAGCCTGCTCTTGCAGCAGCAGGGCAGGCCTCCATTCTGGATGCCAACATCTTAGTCATCCGTCAGCATCCTTTCAGTCAACAACATTCCCCCCTCACTTCCTGCCAGTTCTTATCTCCTTGGGAAAATTGGTGACTCCCGAAACGCAATTGGGTTTATTTGACCAGGAGTGGGAAAATCGCACCACCTAGGAAAGGTTGTGTCCAAGAGAACCACAGGAAGAGTAGCACCACGCAGCCCTGTGACAAGCGTCCTACCTCCAAAGGCGGGCCTCATGGTGAAATCATGGTCGTCCACTCTGAGAAGTGGCTGAGGTTTCCCTTTTTGCATTTTGGTTACATCGAGGTTCTTCTTATATAAATGACTGCAAAGATAAACAAGAAAGTCTGCAGGATAAGCACTAGACTTCTAACCGAAAGGTCGACAGTTCAAATCCACTAGCCAATCCTTGGAAACCCTAAACTTGAAGGGACACAACAACAACAAAGGTATTGAATGAGCTGGTTTGGGGAGATTACTCTTTGTAGGACCTACCTGTTAGGCACCCTTTCTCCATCCTGCCATCCCCTTCTGGCTGAGAGCAATGTGAGGAAGGACTGTTGTTGTTATTATGTGCCGTGGAATCGGTTCCGACTCACAGCAACCCTGTACGGGGTTTCTGAGGCTGTAAATCTTTATGGGAGCAGAAAGCCTCATCTTTCTCCCGCGGAACAGCTGGTAGTTTCGAACTGCTGACCATAAGATAAGCAGCCCAATTCATAACCACTATGCTACCACAGCTCCTTTGTGAGAAAGGATACAGTTCCCCCAAGCCCCTCACAGACAGAGCCTTTGAAAACCGTCCTAAAGCAAATGACCTCTTCAGCAGGTCAGCACTCTTCATTGGGCAAGTTCTTAAATGTCTTTCCAAGAGTTATGATTGAATGAAGATGATTTGGGTTGATTAGTGAAGGACTATGTATTGTTTTTCTTTTTCAAAAATCCCTCTAGTGTAATAGTTAATTTTGTGATTAATACAATTCTGAAATAAATACAGTTAAAGTTTTAAAATGCTGTTTGGGGATTGTTGTTTCATTTTTTCTAGCCAGTCCTGATGCTCCTTTATGTCATCCAGGTGCCAACTGTCTGCAGATGGCAAAACTGATATAGAGCCACAATTCCCAGGAGAACCAGGACAACCACAGCTATCAGGAATCAGAGCAATCCCCACCAGAGTGGGAACAGTCCCCCAGCTACATGGAGGAAGCCAGCAAGCCGGCGCTGGAGCTTAGGACAGCAGCTCAGTTCAGTCACTATCCATCTAACATCAGCAATTATATCCCTCATTCCCATCTTTTTCTGGCTTGAATTTTTGGCAGTTCCCTGTTGATGTACTGCTGCAACCATTTTTTAATTATCTTCACCAAACTTACACTTGCATATGCTATTAATGATATTTGCTAGATACCATCCATATTTTGTACAGTCACCTTTCTTTGGGATGAGCACAAATATGTATGTCTTCCAGTTGGTTGGTCAGGTAGCTCTCGTCCACATTTCTTGGCGCAGACAAGCGAGCACTTCCAGTGCTGCATTCATTTCTTGAAGCTTCTCAATTGATATTTCATCAGTTTCTAGAGCCTTGTTTTTCACCAATGCCTTCAGTACAGCTGGAATTTCTTTCAGTACCATTGGCTCTTGATTATATTCTACCTCCTGAAATGGTTGAACATGGACCAATTTTTTTTGGTACAGCGACTCTATTCCTTCCATATTCTTTTGATGCTTCTTGCATCACTCAATATTTTGTCTATGGAATCCTTTAATATTTCAACTCGAGTCTTGAATTTTTTCTTCAGTTCTTTCAGTTTAAGAAATGCTAAGCATGGTTTTCCCTTTTGGTTTTTCTAACTCCGGGTCTTTGCGTATTTCAATACAATATTTTATTTTGTCTTCTATTGGCTAAATGAATCATTTTCAAACTTGGCTAGAGATTGTAATCACCTGGGGTATTTTAAAACATACTGATAATTGGGTCACAGTTCTCTGCCCCAGAGACTTGAGTTTGATTGGTTTGGAGGGAGATCTCAGCATTGGGATATTTTAAAAGCTCCCCATGAGATTCCAGTGGACAACAAAGTATAATTACTTTTTACACCATAATCTTTAGCACCAAGAGCTCCAGGCAGCTCCGGACTTCACCAGCTGCCATTAGCAGAGTTTCCAAAGCTTCCTGGAGCTCTTGGTGCTAAAGATTATGGTGTAAAAAGTGAAACCATAAGCCAAGCAAATCCCTTGCCATTGAATCAACTCCGATTCGTAGTGACACTTTAGGGCAGAGTAGAACTGTCTTTAGGGTTTCCAAGACTAAATATGGGAGCAGACAGCCTCATCTTTCTCCTGAGGATATGATATTATGTGGATTTGAACTGCTGACTTGGAGGTTATCAGCCTAATACTTAACCCACTGCACCACCAGGGCCTCTTGTAAAAGGTGGTGGTGCTGGTGGTTATGTGCCGTGGAGTCAGTTCGACTCATAGCAACCCTGTACAGGGTTCCCGAGGCTGTAAATGTTTACGGGACCAGAAAGCCTCATCTTTCTCCCGCGGAACAGCTGGTAGTTTCGAACTGCTGACCTTAAGGTTTGCAACCTGATTCGTCACCACTATGCTACCAGAGGGGTACTAATCACACAACAAGTAAAGGGTTGGTTGAAACTGAAAGTTTGAACCTGAAAAGTTGAAACTGAAAGTTCCCATCTCAGGGATTTTCTGTTATTGTGACCATTAAACCCAACAATAAGCAGTGTTTGCTATGAGAACCTGGTACAATAGCTGCATTTATGTTTCAAAAAAAATGTATTTTGAGCTCTTGTGAGGGCAGGCTCTGTGCCCAGAGATTTGCACACATTACCTCCGTCAACCCTCAGATCATCCCATGAGGTAAATGCAGTTCTCAACCCCAGCAGAACAGTGGCTGGCACACAATAAGATCACAAAAATGTGAACTCGAATAATTACTACTATTAGCTCGGTGTCTCCTGAAAACAAAAACAAAACAGCTGTCATGGAGTCAATTCCAACTCATGGTGCCCAGAGTAGAACCGTGCCCCACAGGGTTTTCAATGATGGAGTTTTTGGAAGTGAATGGCAAGGAGTTTCTTCTGAGTCACTTCTGGCTGGTCTTGAACCCCCAACCTTTCAATTAGCAGTTAGTTATGTTAACAGTTTTCACCACCCATGCACATTGACTTCTTCCTTGGTTCACCTAGGACCCCAATTCATTCTAAGTAGAGAATTACAACAGCTTCCATCTCTCCCAGGTGTCGAAAGAAATCTAGATAACAAGTCAATCAGAATAGACTTTTCTGGCAGGTCATCTGGACTGTGGGGTCTGATTGAACATAAGGTCTAATTCCTGACAGAAGAAAATTAACACCAATATGAGCAGTCAGTGTTTTGATAGTTTCTGCTGCCTACGTGATATTGTAAGTTTTTATAAATAAATGAAAAGATGTTTATTTGGAGTATTGTTATTGTTGTTAAGTGCCTGCAAGTCAGTTCTAACTCATAGCGACCCTGTATAGGATTTCCTAAGAGTACCTGGTGGGTTTGAACCACCAACCTTGTGGTTAACAGATCAGTGCTAATCCTACAGCACCACACCAGACTTTAGTTGGTTAACCCTTATTTTACTCCCAGTGTTCCTGTCACACTTCATCCACTTATGAAAGAAACAGGCATTTTATTCTTAAACTCTGTAAGAGAGATGAGGGATACTGTTTTTAAATTTTTTCCTATGAAATCCTTCTGAACTTCCATTCTCCACCAGCACTGTCCAGGTGATATGATTTAATGGGAGGTCTAAAACTGTACCAACCAGTAACCACTAGCCACATGCAACTTTTTAAATGAATTCCAAGTACATAAAATTAAATTTCAGTTCCTTAGTTACTCTAACTGCATGTATGTGCTCAATGACCATCTGTGACTGGTGGTCACTCTATTGGACAGTGTGGATATATAGCATTTCCATAATTACAGAGTTTTATTGTTCAGCAATGACCCCAAAACTGGCCTGTCCTCCTTCCTCACCAAAGAGCAGATTCCCCTATAAGCCAGGACTCCCCACCTTCTAGCATATGGCCAGCTTCTCACAGCTTCAGAGCTTCCTGCCATCCCTTCAATTCTAGTGAGAGCTCTGACCGCACCTGCTTCTGTATTTCCTCCAGTCACTTCCTCCCATCAACCTCAGCGACATCAACAACCATGTGGACAGCCAGCTTACACTTTGTTCTCAGTTTCTCAATTCTGAGTCAAATCCATTGGTTCAACCAATTTCTTATGAGTGAGAACTTGCTCTGTCCAGACACCATTCAAGTTCATGAGGATACAACAGTAAAAAGGCATATACATTCACTGCCCTTACAGAGTTTATAAGCTACTGGAGGAGACAGACAACACATCAGGAGAAAGATAAATAATAGAACATCAGGAAGTGCCAAGTGCTATGAAAAATAATAAAGCAGGGTAAGGGGTAAGAGAGATAGGTTGGGGAGGAGACTATTTATATTGATGATAGGAGAAGACTACCAAGACTTGGAGAACAGAGCCATGTTATTTCTGGAGGAAATATCAAGTGTAAATGTCCTGGGGTGGGTCTGGCTTGTGTGCTGAGCAGGAAGTGGGCTGGAGGCAAGTGGAGAGGAGGAGGATATCAGTGAGAAATACAGTCAGGGACCAGATCATGAGGAATAACCCATGGGAAATTCTGATCAGGGAAGCCACCAGGTCTGGTTTACAACCTGAGAAGATTACTTGGCTTCTGTGTAACGTGGACTATAAGAGGGCAGAGTGAAAGTCAGGGAACAGCCTTTTGTTGAGAGAACACAGTGGCTCACACCGGTGGTAGGGTGAGGTGTCGAAAAGTGGTTCAATAGAAGGAGCTAGGTCTTGCTGATGGATTTGGAGTGTAAGGGAAAGAGTGGCGGTGAGGAGGAGCCAGGTTTATGACCTGAGTCACTGCAATTGTAGTGACAGTGGCCAGTTGCCAGGGGTCATAAAAGCCACCTTGATTGTGAGATGCCTGTGAGACATCCAGATGGAGGCGCCAGGGCCAGTGATGTAGCTTTGGGAGCCTCACCATATAGATGGATTTAAAGCCGTGGAATTGTATGAGACACCACAGGAGAGGGTGTTGACAGAAAACAGGGGAAGGCCTAGGCCACATCCTGGGGCACTCTAACATTTAAAGGTTAGAAAGAAAAGGTAGAGACAGCAAAGGAGACTGAGAAATAGCAGCCAGACAGGTAGGCGGAAAATCAGGACAGGATAGTGTCTGAAGCAGCTGGGAAAAGTGTTTCAAGAAAAGTGTGTGCTGACTCCTATGGAAAGCTCAACATATATGAGGACACCAGTTGCCCACTGGATCCTCCTCTCCAAGGCCGCCTTGTCATGCCCCAAACCATTCCACCTGAAATTATAACTCAGCACACCACATTTTACCCCTAGCGTATGATCTTTCTTTCTCATTCCTCTGCACTTGCTTTTTACCTCATGAGCTCTCTCTTCTTTTGGTTGAATCCATCCTTGTCTCCTAGTCTATCAGCATTCTCTTGCCGTTAATTCCTTCACTATCCAACCAGACCACAGTTGCTTCATTTCAGCATCTCATGCTGGAAACTCAAGCTCCTGCTTCTCTTACTTTTTCCCTTGTCTGTCCACCAACACGGGAATCCTGGTGTGGCGCTGTGGGTTAATGCACCAGACTTCAAAACCTTTGAACTGCAAGGCTGGCCCTTCAAACTCAGCAGCTGCTCCTCAGAAACCCTATACAGGGTCGCTAATGGTCAGAATCGACTCACCGGCACTTAAGAAGAACAGCATCCATCAACACAGCCACCAGCCTTCCTCCTTCCTATACCCTAGACACCGTGAATCCAGGTTTTCCACAACCAAATCCAGGAATCTTACCATTTCTCAACTCCTTGAGCTTCTTAACCTCATGGACTTTCTGCTACATTTTAGCCACCCCTGCCATGTCCGTAAGGAACCCTGATAGCACAAGTGATTAAGTGCTCAGCTGACACTCAAAAGGTTGGCAGTTCAAGTCCAACTAGCAGCCTCATGGGAGAGAGTTCTGGAGATCTGCCTCTGTCAAGATTACAGCCAAGAAAACTCTATGGAGCAGTTCTACTCTGTCACGTGGGGCCTCCATTGTTTTAGCCAAGCATTTGGCAACCCATTGATTACAGAAGCGTAGGTGATCATGCTTGCTGTGCTTCTAAGGAACTTCGAAGACTCAATGTCCTCCTCCCCAAACCTTGCCTCGGGAAGGAGGACTGGGCCTGGTCCTTTGGGCAGCCGTTGTATGAGGAGTCATGTTCAGGTGCCCCAGCAACGATGCACCCAAAGCATTAATGAAGAACTCATCCATAAGGGCTTAGCGGATCATAGACGTTAAATTGTGAGTCCAACCAACTCACTGCCTCTCTGCCTGCAGAGAGCAAATCCCTCCTGGTCATCAATTTCTACTTAGAGGGGAGGATTAGGGGAGCGGAAGTTCCGGAATGCCAGCATCTCAGCAAGAGAGGGGAGACTTAAATCCTGGTGCCATTAATGAGACCTGGGAGGTTTTTTAAGAGACCAGTTATTGAATAACTCAGGTCACTAATATCCCAAACCTTGAGTTATCTGCATGAAATGGGTGATCTCAGGCATCCTCCTAACTGATAGCCAGTCAGTACTTCAATGGCCTTGGTCCTCAGATGCCAAGATCCTGAGCCCCAGTCCCGAGTGAGGGCAGTCAACCATCACAGGACCTCAAGTTCAGCCCTTTGGAGGTGGAGAACAGAAGAAATACGTGTCCTTGAAGCCTTTGGGAAGTAGAGTTCATGTCACAGCATTGGGGTCTATTTGGAAGCAGTAACAATCATACTAACCATACTCTTATGGATGGCCCACCTCTCTATGTCAGACCTTGACGTGTACTTTAGACTTAAATCACCCTAGCCTCACATCAACCCAATGGGGAAGCTTTCACCATCCTTCTTTTCAGTTGGACAAACCAAGGTCCAGAAAGATCAGGAAGCAGGGCCAGAACCTGGTGCTGATGACTTAGGGTCCCTCTTTCTTCCCTCTCTGGGGAGGAACGAGGGTCAATGAGTTTTCTGGGCTCACCAAAGTGTAATGCAAACAAAAATGTAAACTAGCCATACTGCAAACCAAGAGAAGGGTGATCAAGAGCTGTTGGCACCAAGGAGAAAGCAAGTGGGGAAAGGAAAAATTAAAGTGGAACCCAGGTTCCAAGACTGGGAAGGGTCAGACGGTGCCATACAGTGCAAAGCCCAGAGTTCTCTGTCCCAGAGTTTAGTATGCTTCTCGGCTCCCACCTGAGGAGGGCCTCTGAGCAGGAAAGTGATCACATAGTCAGGATCCTGCCTGGCAGCAGGGTAAGGAAGAGTAGGAATAAAACTGGGAGGCTGAGAGGCAGGAAGAACAAAACCAGAACAATGAAGAGAAAACAGACTCGTTCTGCAGCCATTGCATAAACAGAAGCACAAAGGATCAAAAACCAAAAGCAGTTTTTTAAAAAAAGAAGTTTCTGGGCAAAATAATTGTTTTGTATGGGTGTCTTGGTGATTTTGACTCACAGTGACCCTATAGGGTACAGTAGGGTTACTGCTCAGTAAGGCAGGCTGTGATCTTTAGGAAACCTGCCAGTTTTCTCCTGCAGAGTGACTAGTGGTTTAAACTGCTAACCTTTTAGTTAACAGCCCAGAACTCACTAAAATCACTGCACCACCAGGACGCCTGAGGAAATGAGAAGGGGTCCTAACAATGTGTGTGAGAGTGCAAGTGTGTACACGCAGTGGTGAGTGTGTGTGTAACCATGTGATGTGTGTGACCACGTGTATTGTGTGCAAGTGACTGTGTGAGACCCTGTGTAGGGTGTAAGGGGTTTGTATGTGTGTGACCATATATGTGTCTTTGTGTGTGAACCCACACATATCCTAATGAGATAAACAGCTCTAAGACTATAGTTGGACTTCTGGTGTGGTTCTGTAGGATCAGCACTGGACTGTGACCCACAAGGTCAGCAGTTCAATCTCACCAGCTACTCCTCGGAAACTCTATACAGGGTTGCTGGGAGTTGAAATTGACTCCATGGCACTAAACAACAAGGACAAGACTATAGTCAGAAAGGGTCAGGCCATTTTATTTCTGTTATTTATTAGTATAATTTCATTCTTGTATGTCAACAGTGAAAGCAATTTTGAAAAAATAAATTGTCAAATGCTTGGCTAAGATTTTTCACAGGGAGGCATAGTTCTAGGATTGTCTGATCATATCCTTGCAGTGTGGATAAACAAAGGCCTTGAGTCATGTTCCCTGATGTGACATTTCCCCTATCCTTTCTCTCAAACTCAGTTCAATGGTGATCTTTTCTTTTAATGCATACGTTGATCATTTTATTCACTTTAAGACCTCATGGGGTGAATTTCAAGAAATTCTCCTTACTCATAAGCATCAGTTTCAACTGGTACCCAAGCTTACTCAAGTGTCTGAGAATGAATATGTAGGTCTCCTAAGGAGAGGTGACAGTGAGTCAGCAAAAGCTGCCTGGTGGGTCCCAGAGGATCCCTGAAGACCCATGCTGAGCACCAGCCCATACTTAGCATAACAGTTTCAGACAACTCTTTTCCTTCAGTCTGAGAAACTTGGGAACCCATGGCCTAGTTCTACGAAACCTCTAACAAGCTGTGTGAACTACTCCTGCCTCTGAACCTCCATTTCCACATCTGTAAAATGAGCTGATTTGAACAGCATTTCTTAATGTGTGTTCGGTGTGATATGAGTGCCCAAAAAAGCGCTGCTGTTGCTGTTTTTCAGAAGAAGCTTTGCATAATTTGTCCTCTTCAAGATTCACAATGCCATTTGCCATTTGTAAAGAAATCTGTTTAAAATGGTCTAAACCTGTTCCTCAAGCTTTTTAAATCCCTTTTCACTCAAAACCTATTAACACCTCACAGAAATCAGAACTCAGGGGATTTGTTCCATCTGGTGAGGCTCCTTCCAGCTCAACAACCTGTGATTCTGACACCATAATAAGAGGCACTTGCAGGAGACCGCCTCTTCCCATCATTCTGGAGGGTTTTCTCTGTTTGCTTTCTGACTGCGAAACAATGGGCCCCAAAGAATACTGACATCTCTCAACATAGCGGGTTCCAGAGCAAGGACAAGCACTTGGGTGCTCAAGATAGTTCTTGACAGGTGGGAAGATTGTAACTTTTATATTTATTTTTTATCTAAAAATAAGGAAGCAGTCAACGTTTATTTCATATGCATATTTTTTCTGAGAAGTGGCTGGTGAGTTTGAACCACTGACCTTTTAGTTCAAGCCCACCTTGCAATTGCCATACCAGGACTGCTGGTAACATATATATATGTTAATCTGAACCACCTCGATGACACTTAAAATCAGCAACAGCAATATAAATATTTATTGTTGTTGTTAAGTGCCTTTGAGTCAGTTCTGACTCATAGCAACCCTGTATAGGGTTCCCAAGGAGAGACTGGTAGGTTAGAAGCCCAATACTTATCTTATAGAGCCATACCAGGATGATATATCTGTATGTATGGTGGTGGTGGTTATATGGCCGTGGAGTTGATTCCAACTCATAGCCACTCTGTACAGGGTTTTTAAGGCTGTAAATCTTTACGGGAGCAGAAAGATCTATATGTATAGATAAGGATATATATGTGTGTGCGTGTGTGTATATATGTGTATATCCGTATATATATATATGGAGAGAGAGAGAGCTAGCTAGCTAGCTAGCTAATTACATATATCAAAGCAGGAAAAAAAAAAATGAGGCTTTCTGCTCCCATAAAAATTTACAGCCTTAGGAGGGAAGATGGCGGATGAGCAGAAGCTCCCTCCCGCAGCTCAGCCTGTGTGTACTACTTCAATCGCATCACTAATGCCAGCCAGTGGGAGTGACCCAGTGGCAACAGCAGCAGCAGCCATGGTGGCAAAAATGGGCAGGGGGAGCCTACCAGGGTTCGCTACTCTCACCTGCTGGTCAACTACAGCCAGTCACGGCGACCCTTGTCCTGACGGCAGGACATGATCACCAGAACCAAGGAGGAGGCCCTGGAACTGATCAAGTCGGGAGAGGGTGACTTTGAATCTCTGGCCTCACAGTTCAGTGACTACAGCTCAGCCAAAGCCAGGAAGATCTGGGTGCCTTCAGCAGAGGCCAGATGCAGAAGCCATTCGAAGACGCCTCATTTGTGCTGCGGATAAGGGAGATGAGTGGGCTGGTGTTCACGGATTCCTGCATCCACATCATCCTGTGCACCGAGTGAGGAGGAGCACAGCCTGGGCCCACCATCCAGCTCTCCTCCACATGCAGGTTATACAGTATTTATTCTTCCCACAATGGCTTGGAGGGCAATCTGGGACCCCAGTCTGCTCCCTGTTGGGGTGATCCCTGCTAGACTCCACCCTCTGCATTTTAAGGAATAGACTTCAGAAAGGCTGTGGGGGAGGGAAGGGGGCTTCCAAACAGGCAATGACCTATCCCAAAGAGGAGGCCTAGCCCTCTGGGTCGCCCCTCCCCCAGTCCAGGAGGGCAGGAGAGGTGGCTTCTAGTTGTGCTCTGTTCCTCTCTTCTGCTGCAAAACACAGATGCTTGACTTGGGGGTTTACGGTGGCCTGGCTCTCAGGCCCTCTCAGAGGGTAAGCCAGCACCCTCCCCTACCCAACATTAAACCTTGGAACCACCAAAAAAAAAAGATTTACAGCCTTGGAAACGCTATACAGAGTCACTATGAATTTCCAAAGCAATAGGTTTAAAGCTTGATCTTTCATATGTCAATAACATATACAAGACTCCCAGTAAGGTGGATTGGCACAGTGGCATAACACAATTGTGAGGATGGCACAGGACTGGGTGGTGTTTCATTCGGTTCTTCATAGTCACTATGAGTCAGAACAGATTTGATTTCACCTAACAACAAAGGAGCTCTGGTAGCATAGTGGTTACATATCGGGCTGCAAACCACAAGGTCAGCAGTTCGAAACTACCAGCTGTTCCACGGGAGAAAGATGAGGCTTTCTACCCCCCCCCCCCCCATAAAGATTTACAGCCTCGGAAACCCTGTACAGACTCGTTAAGAGTCAGAACCGACTCCACGGCACATAACCACCAACAACAACAAAGGAGCTCTGGTAGCGTAGTATTTACGTATATGGATGCGAGCCGCAAAGTCAGCAATTCGAAACTACCAGCTGTTCCGCGGGAGAAAGATGAGGCTTTCTGCTCCTGTAAAGATTTACAGCCTCAGAAACCCTGTCCAGGGTCGCTATGAGTCAGAACCGACTCCATGGCACTTAACTACCAGCCACCACCAACAGCAGCAGCAGCATACTTATATTGGAAGTATCATTTCAAAAAGTATTCACTACATGGTTTAAAATATTTGAAGACCACTAACCTAGAAAACGTGACTGAAGAAAATATTAGTTTATATTGAAAACCACTAATTCACTCCATGCTTAGTACAATGGACAATAGATGCATAGCATCTCACACATGTGTTTATGTCTTAGCTGCCTGTTATTTTCTTATCTTTATGCGTTTACCATTTTTCTATCTACATAGGGCCTGGAATTACCATGCTTTATACCTCAATTTAAAAGTAATGTATTAAAAAACCTAGATATATAATATTTTTTTTAAATGCAAGTTCTGGGTCTAACCAGTATTTCCTGGAAATGTTTCCATTACATCATGAAATATCATTTCCTGTTGTCTAGTCACATGTTGTACATAATCTAGCAAATAATAAACACCTTTTGTAAGATTCAAAATAATAAAATGAAAACCCAATACCATTACAAGATTGTTCCCAATCTTGAACTCTGGTTCTATGTCTTAGAGGCAACCCCAGTTATAATTTTCTTAATAGTTTCAGCAAAAATCTTATATATTCGTTGTTGTTAAGTGTCATCGAGTTATTTCCAATTCATAGTAACTCTGTGTAGGGTTTCTGAGGAGCGACTGGTGGGTTTGGACCACCAACCTTGCAGTTAGTAATCCAGTGTAGTTGGATGTAATTATTTATTACAGGGTATAATGTGGCCATCTATGGTCCCTATGGAGACTCTATGTAGCATAAATGGTTAAGTTCTCGACCTAGTCAAAGGTTGGTGGCTCAAATACACCCGCAGACAACTTGGAAGACAGGCCTGGCAGCCTGTTTCTGAAAGGTCACAGCCATTGAAAACCCTACGGAGTACAATTCTACTCGGACACACATGGGGTTGCCATGAGTTGCAATTCACTGGGACACAAAACTAGCAATATGGTCCCTACAGGATAGAATCTTGAGAAACAAAGCAGCACAACTGGGAAGGTACAGAGAGCTTTGTAGCCACTAAGTCTTCCAGGAAGAGAGCTCCTTTACCTCCACTTAAAATGCTTTGGCTGAACACAGACATCAAAAGAGAAGTTCAACCTAGCCTTAACATTGCTATCTCCTTTTGACACAATGAAGTACTTGTGCCCCATGAGAGGCTGTTTACAATGATGTAGAGAAACTGGCTCTGTCTCTGGAGGGAAAACAGATCCCTGTAAGGACACTGTAACCCTCAGCCCTCTTGGGGGTGGTCTCACTGTGCCCGCTGTGAGGAGTGCCCTCCCTCCCAACTGATGACTTTACCTTGGCCTGGGCATTTCCAGCAGCCTCCTGGACTTTCTGCTTTCCACAAGAATCATAAAGCAAAACAAGAACAAAATGAGTCTTGTAAAATGAGGCATTTTTGTGGATGACTATAAGATGCAACAAGCTGATTTTCAGTAGTTACTTGCAGCAGGGCAAATTCCCCTGGCTTAACCAGTGATTCTGTCTGCTACTTCTTGACGCCACTTCTCAGAGGGACTGGAAGGACATGACTAACAAGCCTGATGCTTTATACTCTCTCTCTCTCTCTCCACCTCACCCCCAGCTGTAATACAACCACCAAGATTTTCCCTCCCTACTACTTAGCGATTGACTATTAGTCAAAGAATCTGTCCTCCTGTTCAATTCTGCTTCCGCTGAATCCTACAACAGCTTTGACTAAAACTGTGTTAATAATATAGATATAAATTAAATCTCTTGAACGTGTCAGCTTTTTGCTGAGATCATTAATCCTTCTCTCTGGTTGCATAAAACCAGTCTGTCATATCCAACAGGGAGCCAGTTAGGATTCTAAGTGGATTTTCTGGGAAGACTCAGGGACAGAAGATGAGTGCATGAATATGTCAGTACAGCTTGGACCGCTTCCTTCAATACCTTTGATTCTTGATCATATGCTTCCTCTTGAAATGGTTAAGCATCAACCATTTCTTTTTGGTACAGTGTATTCCTTCCATCTTCTTTTTTGTTTGTTTGTTTGAGGCTTTTATTGTATATTGAGTGAGTAAAGGCCACAC
>NW_006408664.1:1000692-1011914 GCF_000296735.1 Chrysochloris asiatica | reverse complement strand
CCCTTTGGATATTTAAATGAATATATATCTTTTGATTTGTATGTGTATATCAATTTTTTTTGTTGATTTGTGAAAAATACGTTGCAAAAGGGAAGCCACAGAGAGAAAGCAGGGTAACTGTTGTTGCAGGGAGGTGATTGTAATCATTTAGATGAAACAAAACATATGATTGGTTGAAAGTAAAGCTGATGATCTTGTCTGTTAGCGTTCACTCGATTCACAATTAAAAGTTGTTGTTGTTTTTTTTTAAAGTAATAAAAAAACCATTTACCTGTAAAATTTTGGGTAAATATTCTTTGAGGCTGTTTTTCTAAATGTACACACACTATAATTTTTTTGTTTTCAGAAAATGCAACCCAGTGTACAAACTTTAAAAAATAAAGTCAACACTATTTTGAGGAAGTAGCTCTTCCCCAATAGTATACTGAGTGCCTTCCAACCTCAGGGGTTCGTTTTCTGGCACTCTATCAGACAATGTTCCACTACTATTCATAAGGTTTTCAGTGGCTAACCATTTGTAAGTGGTCTGCCTTTCCTTCTTCCTAGTTTGTTTCTGGAAGCTCTGTTGAAACCTGTCCACTATGGGTGCCCCTGCTGGTATTTAAAACTCCCATGGCATAGCTCCAGCATGGCTACAAGCCAGCACAGTACAGCAAACTGACAAGTGGGGGATAACAGCTTTTTTGAGATACATTTACAAACCATAAATTCATCTCTTTAAAGTATATAAATCAATGGTTTCTAGTATATTCACAGAGTTGTGCATATCACCACTATCTGTAGAATTTTCATTTCTCCCAGTACCCATTAGCCTCTATTTCATATATTTCATCCCATGTCCCCTAAGCTCTTAGATATATTAATCTGTTTTCTCTCAATGAACTCACCTATTCTGGACATTTCAAATAAATGTAATCAAATGATACGTAGCCTTTCCTGTCTGGTTTCTCTCATTTAGAATATTGTTTTCAATGTTTATCCATGTTGTAGTATGTATCAGAACGTCATTCCTTTTTATGGATGAAAAAGACTCCATTTTGTGTATATACTACATTTTGTTCTAGATCCACAATCAACACACGAAAGCAGCAGTTAAGAAATCAAACAACATATTGGATTTGACAAATCTGCTGCAAAAGACCTCTTTAAAGTGCTCAAGAGCAAAGATGTCACTTTGAGGACTAAGATGCACCTGACCAAAACCAGGGTATTTTCAATAGCCTCATATGCATGTTAAAATTGGACAATGAATAAGAAAGACTGTAGAAGAATTGATTCCTGAGTTATGGTGTTGGAGACTATTGAAAGTACTATGGACTGTTACAACAAACAAATCTGTCTTGGAAGAAGTACAAACAGAATGCTCCTTATAAGAGAGGATGGCAGGATTTTGTCTCTCATACTTTGGACATGCTTTCAGGAGGGACCACTGGAGAAAGACATCATGTTTGATAAATTTTTTAAAAAACATTATGTTTGGTAAATTTTAAAAAATCATGTTTGGTAAATAATTCAAAAAAAGACATCATGTTATGCTTCCTCAGCATAAAAGAGGAAGGCCTCCAATGAGATGGACTGACACAGTGGCAGCAGCAGTGGGCTCAATAGCAACACTTGTGAGGATGGTGCAGGATTGGGCAGTGTTCCTGTGGTGCATAGGGTCACTCTGAATCAAAATGGACTCCATGGCACCTAACAACATCAGATGCTCGATTTGCAAACATTTTCTCCCATTCTGTGATATCTTTTCACTTTCTTGAAGGTGTTAAGTGCATTTATTTTGATGAACTATATCTATTTTTCCTTTCTGTTGTGTTTTTGGTAGCATATATTAAATCACTGTTAAATGCTGTCAAGTCAGTTCCAAATCATAGGAACCTGTGTAAGAGTGGTTGGTAGGTTTGCACTGCTGACCTGCAGTTAACAGTCCAGTGCTTTTCCTATAGTGCCACACTAGGACTCAAGCCATTGTCTAATCCCAAATCACAAAGATTTACTATAAATGTATTCTTAGAAACTCTTCCTGTTTTAAGAGTTTTTTTTAGTTTTAGCATTAGCATTTAGGTCTTTGATCCATTAAAGCTTTCATATATGACATTAGGCAGTGGATGGTGTAACTCTAATATTTGCCTATTTTTTACAGGTCTTTCAAGATCAAAGAGCACACTCTTCAGTATGGATTGCATCTCAATATAAAGAAAACAAAAGTCCTCACCACTGGACCAATAAACAACATTCTTATCAATGGAGAAAATATTGAAGTTGTCAAGGCTTCATTACAGAAGACTAATAATACCACCATCTTGGGTTAAAAACAAGGTATGAATAAAATCACTGGCTTCACTGAGCAGCTCAAACTGGTTCTGAAGGCAACTGTTTAAAGAGGCGTTCCAAACAGACTGAGTGATATACAACCTACCACACACAAAATTTTTTTAACTTTTTATTGTAAATTGAGTGAAGGTTTACAAAGCAGATCATCAGTTTTGCATTAAACAAATCACATACTTTGCTTCATTACCATAACTGCAATCCCCTACCAGTATTTACCTCTATTCACTCTTACTGCATTCCTCCGTGTCTTCTGCTACTTTCCTTTCCTCTGCCAACCTCCCTCTTATTGTAGATTGCCTACCCTGTCACCCATGTTAACATGTCTACCCTCTAGCCCATAATTTTCCCTCCACCCACCTCTTAACCATCAGTGTTTCCTTTATTAGAAACCTTTTAACCTTTGACATTGGTTAATACAGTATTTGCCCTTCTGTGATTGACCAATTCCACTCAGAATAAAATCCTCCAGGTTCATCCATGCCACAAAGTGCTTCACAGACTCATTATTCCTCAATGTTGTGTAGTATTCCATTGTGTGTATGCACTAAAGTTGAATCATTCTTCTGTTGATAGGCATCTAGGCTGCCTCCATCCTTTTGATGTGTCTCTTGTAGACAGCATACTGAAAGATCTCGTTTTCTTATCCATTCTGCTCCCTTGACTGGTCCACTTAATCCATTTACATCCAGTGTTAATTCTCAGTAGTATAAACTGATTGCTGCCATTTTGCTGTTTTTTGTTTTTTTTTTCTGTGGAGATGCTAGTTTCTTTGTTCCACATAATTTTCTGTGTTCGTTGTCCCCCAAGTTTTAATAGTACATACGTTGTCACGGGGCAATGTTGTACTTCAAAGTTCATTAAGCCAAAAAGATTATACAGATGCTTCTTTAAATGATCTCTCTTTGAAAGTCAGGTTTACTAAATGCTTTCATTTTAAACACAGTTAGTTGCAAGTTGTTAGTGCTATAGTGTCAGTTCCAACTCACAGCGACCCTGTATAGGGTTTCAGAGTGACTGGTGGGTTTCAACTTCTGATTTTTAGGTGCTTACTCTACAGCGCCACATCATGCTAGCTGTTTGTCAGTGCTTTCGCCCAAATGCATGAGGTTTTCATTTTTTATTGATTGTGGTTTATAAAAATGAGAAGTCTCAAGATACCAGAAAGTTTATCCATAGCCCAAAATAATGTTTATTATTCTCCTGAAATAGGAAAATTTATATTTCCATAGTAAAAAACAAAAGCTTAAAATTTTTTTTTAAAAACTAGTTGAGAATATTGATGAAATTTATTTATTTCAGTAGAATAAAACAAGCAGCATGAAAATGTAAAGTGCTACATAAAAGCCCCACATTACATAAAATCTGAAAAGTTCATTGGCTTAAACAGTTACAGGTGAAAGACATTATTATATATATATTTCAAACATGCTATTTTAACTACCTTGATATGTAGTTATGGGCTAAGTAAAAACAACAAAAAAGCCATGAGTTACCTAAACCTGAGGACTAGGGACAGGAGAATACTAAGGCTTTACTCAGCAGATCAGACAGCGGTTGTTTTATGCTAGAACTAAGGGGCTAAAGGGGATCTTTAAAAATACGTTTTCTGGGGAGTCATTTCATGTGGGGGTTGAGTAAGAATGGTCCCAAATATTACATGTACTCAGTAACTCCACAATGGGGATCAGACTGACAGCCTAAGGATTATTAGGGAACACATGTAAAGTGAAAGGGCAACAGCAAAATATGCTTTCAGGCAGGTGTATCAGGTGCTAAAAAAAATCCCAACACAAACACGAAAGTGGGCGGAGGCTGAGGGGTGAGGATAGAAAGGCAGAAAGACCCTGCAGAATCTTCTTGGCTTCCTGAACTTTATAATACAGCTACACCCCATGGCCACAGGCAACTTAGGATCACATGGATTCAGAAGTTGGCTCAAGTTTGAATGAGAAGACTCAAGGCCTCATTATGTCTGATGGTTAAAAGAACCAAAGTCCCATACTGGGAGTAAAATATAATTTTTGACTTTAAAATCATTTTACAAATTGTTTCTATCTTGCCAATAATTTCATTTAGTTAAAACTATACAAAGGATTTTATGAACACTCTCTTCCAAACTATTCAAAATATAATATGGGCTAACTTTTGTGGACTAGTCTAGAACTTAAACATCAATTACAACATTCTTTGAGCCATTAAAAAAAAAAATTAACTTACAAGTGCACTTTAAGAGCACAACCTATTTGAAAGCTGGGGACTGCCTGTATCTAAAAATTAAAACTTTATTAACAATATCCCAAAACGTTCTCTCAGTGCTGACATAGAAAATTCTAAATACAATGTTTTCCTGTGATTATATTTTTTCAACAGGTATTGGGATGAAAAAGTATCAGAGTTTGTGGAACTAGCTAGCAATAAGTTATATACTGATTTTACACTACAGATTATTTCTTGGGCTTTGATTAGATGGACAGTTCTAAGATTTTCCCAATATCTATTACTGTTACTTGGGCCCTGAGCTTTTGTATTAAAATGGTATATGAAATATTTCAATATTATGCATATTCCTAGAATAATTAAATTTTATGGTGATCACAAGACTAGGCATATAATACATGTCAAAAGATACACAATTCAAAATAGAGAAAACATTAAAATCTTAAATTACTTGATTTCTGGAAGACAATCTTTTCCTGGGTTGAATTTTTTCTCCCTTAAAAGAAAGATCTATGCAGGATTTTCTTCTTTCTTTTTAAATTTTGTGTGCATGTTAGGGGCAGGTGATTAACAGTATGTCCAAAAGGTTACAAAGCATTATTATCACTTCAAGTAACACCCAATAAATATATGGTCTCCAGTTCCTCAAAATGTTTGACTGAAATAAAGTTACTGAAGAATGTTTAAGATATAAACCTGAAGTCATAAAATGGGTAATCCCAGTATGTTCTACAAAAGACACTTCAAGCAGGCTATTTGAGGGGTTTTACTTTTCCTTTTCAACATTCAATCCCTGTATCATTCTACAGAAGTAGAAACAAAGTACTCAATAAGTGGTATTGAGTAAACAGTAATACTCATTGGAACGTAAAACTTCATCTTTTATCCAAAGATTTCAAAGATCTATACAGAAAAGCATAACAAATTTACATAAACAGCAGCTGAGGCATAAGTAAGAATGATAAACTCTTTGTAAAGCAGGTCAAACAGTGAGACAAAGGACTTTTGACTTCCGGTCCCTTAACCTAGGCAGGACACACTGCTGGGCACAGTCTGAATGTCCATCTATATTTCTACTGAATTAATAAGGATCCAAAAGGAATGAAGGGCAAATACAAAATAATCTTTTTGTAAACAATGTATACCCAATGCAGAATGTTTAATGAAGCACTCAAGTCACAGATCTTAAGACACAAAACAATGTTATAACTCAAAGTCAAATATGTACTCATTGGCCAGATATATTCGTCGGAATATAAGAGCTGCCAATGCCAAAGTCAGGATGACAATCAGTACAGCTGAGCCGCCATGATCAGTATGGTTGTCTCTTGGTTGCTGGCCCTGGATTCCATCTGGAGAAGTCGATGACCTTCTTTGACTCTGCTGCTGGGCCCGACGCTGTCGAGGACTCATGGAGGTATTCTTAGTTACAGACTGGCTAGGCTGCTGAAGGGATGCTGCTGAAGGGGTCTGTACTCCATACTAGAAAATTTAAGAAATTTTGTTTGAAACTTTGTATATATACTTAAGAATACACAAAATCAAAAACAAACACAGAATCTCAGAATACTAAACAAGGATATAAGGGAACAACTACCAAGAATTACCGGTGCATTGAGACTAATCACTCACCATCTCACCCTCCTGAATACGTCAACACTACAACTTATTCTGACTTTTCACCAGGATGAGGAGGAAATTACCAACAAATAAGAGGGCAGAATTTACCCATATTTTCCAGAGATGGGTTTCAACTCCTACTTAGGCTGTGACTTCAGCAGTATCTGCGGGGCATCTGGGGACCTCCCTTCTTTTAGAAGGTCCAAAAAGGGAGGCAATCTGACTTCCATTTTCTGCTTAAAATTGCCATTCTCAATGGCTAAAAAAAAAAGGCAATTCTTAACTGTGTGTCTTTCAGGAACCAGGATTCTTCTGACATTATCCTACATCAGTATGCTTCCACCAACAGTCCAAGAATACAGGAGATCATTTCAAAGTAGATATTATACATTCTTCACAGCAAAATAGCTGTAAAAATTAGGTATAGTTTTCAAACCAGGTTTAACTTTTTCCATAATTTTTATTAACTAAATTGAACACAAGTTCCTAAGTATCCTGTGCTAGATATTCTATTTTGTCAAGAGTTTCCCATGTATGTGCTGAGAAAATGTGTACTAGTTTTAAAAGAGGATGAACTTTGTGAAAAAAAGTTACCTACAGAAGAAATTCCATTTTAAATTTGACATTTATTTCAAAATTAAGTTTACAATAACCTGAATTTTCTGAAATGATCTCTTCAGAAGCACTCACATGAAGTCACCCATAACGCAGACCCTTAACATGCTGCTGTTAAACAGAAGGTACTGTACTTAGAAAATACCTGGGGTAGAAATAGTTGGCAAACAAAGGGGCAGTGAGCACATTATTTGCATAAAAATGATACTAATTTTGAGTTAAAAACAAAAGTTACTGTTGATACTTACAGTCACATGACCTTGAACTTCCACAGTCCAGGACTCCCAAATAAATCCTGGAGCAATCTGCTCACTGAAGCAGCAGACACACTGAGAAGCATTTTACAAATATAAAATGCCATAAATCTTCATAGACATATGTACTTGTTAGGTACTGTGGAGTCCATTCTGACTCATAAGGACTCTATGCACAACAGAACCAAACCGCCTGCTCCTCCTGCACCATCCTCACAACTGTTGTTACACTTGAGCCCACTGCTGCTGACACCATGCCAATCCACCTTCTTGGGGGCTGTGGTGCCTTGAACTTACTTGATATGACTTTTCTAGTCTAATTCCCACTAAGTGATAGGGTGGTTGTTGGGTGCCGTCAAGTCGGTTCCAATTCATAGTGACCCTACACAGAGTTTCCGAGGAGCAGCTGGTGAGTCTGAACCACTGACCTTGCAGTTCAAACCGACCTTGAGGTCGAGTGCTTATCCTAGCGTGCCACACTAGGACTCCAAGTGGTAGGATGGGACCGTGCAAATAAGGCATATAGAACTCTAAGGCTGGGATTGGTTAGTTTGGCCCTCCATCTCAGAAGCAGAGACAGAAGATCCCAATATTATAAAGAAGGAAGAGCCTGAGTGGAATAAGAGATACCTACCTAGAAAAAAAACAGCGATGGCAGAGGCAAAGGCATGGGAAGACAGAGCAGCACTGGGGTCTAGATCTATGGACTGAGGCAGAGGTTAAGGGGCCACATGGCTAGGAGGTCAAAGAAAAGAGTGCGGTGTATCTGCAGGGTGGCAGACAGGAGGCATTCCTGACTTGAGAACTGCTGGGTCATGAGTTAGTTTTCATACTGAATTGTACCCTGTTCACTTCCCTAATCAACTGCATACTCCTGAGTATTGTTATGAGTTCTGTGTGGCCACTGCAATGTATTATTGGACCCAGATGTGAAGCAGAGAGTGCTGTGGAAGGGATGGCTGTCAACATTGGGTAAATAAAGTTGTAGGGTGGAAGCATGTTTGACTTTTTGATTCAAGCCTTGGCCTGATAATGAGTTTGAGTCTCTCCCTTATGAAGTCAGAGAAGTCTGACATGGTCCCTACATGATTTTCTAGGAGTCTTCCTCTTTTGTGCTGACCCTCCACTTTATTAAGTATAATGTTCTTTTTCAAGAACTGGTCCCTCCTGATAAATATGTCCGAAGTATGAGAGACAAAGTCGCATTATCCTGGCTTCTAAGGAGTATTCTGGTTGTAGTTTTTCCAACAGATTGGTTTGTTCTTCTGGCAGTTCATAGCCAACTTTCAGTATTCTTTGCCAACACCTTAATTCAAATGCATCAATTCTTCTACGATCTTCCTAATTCACTGTCTTAACTTTTATATGCATATGAGGCAACTGAAAATACCAAGGCTAGGGTCAGGCACACCTTAGTCTTCAAACTGCTCATGAACACTAAAAGAGGTCTTGTGCAGCAGATTTGCCTAATGCAATACATCATTTGATTTCTTGACTGCTTTCATGAGCACTATGGATCCAAACAAACTGAAGTCTTTGACAACTTCAGTCTTTTCTCCATCATGTTATTTACTGGTAGAGTTGTGAGAAATTTTTGTTTTCTTTACATTGACGTGCAACCCACACTGAAGGTTGAGGCTGTGATCTTTATCAGTATTTCAGTTCTCTTCACTTTCTGTGTATTGCAGGTTGTTTAAAGATTCTTCAATCCTGACGCCATGTTTTTCTTCATATAAACCAGCTTCACAGATTATTTGTTCATACAGATTTGATAAGCATAGTGAAAGCATACAACCCTGGTACACAACTTTCCTGATTTTAAACCATTCAGTATTCCTTTGTTCTGTTCGAACTACTTACTGCTTCTTGACCTACAGTAGGGGTGGAGAAACCTTTTTTTCTGCCAAGGGCCATCTGAACATTTATAACATCATTAGCAGGTCATACAAAAATATCAATTTAAAAATTAGCCTGCCATATTTGGTTAAATACGTCATTAATTCACCCCCTAGTGAGATGGCTGGAACAGCGGTTGCCTTGGCAGGGCCAGACCAAATTGTTTCACGGGCCCGGACATTACCCACCGTTGGTCTACAGGTTCCTCATGAACACAATTAAGTGATCTGGACCACCCATTCTTAACTACCATGTTATCTGTAGTTATGAGCCACATCGTTGAATGTCTTCGCATAGTCAATAAAGCACAAATAAATATCTTTCTGGTATTCTCTGCTTTCAGTCAAGACCCAGCTGACGGCAGCAATGACATCCCTGGTTCCACGTCCTCTTCTGAATCCAGCTTGAATTTCTGGCAGCTCCCTTTCAATGTACCGTTACAATTATTTTTTAATTATCTTCAGCAAAATTTTACTTGCATGTAATATTAATGATATTGTTCTACGATTTCCACTGGGCCATTGGTCTTTGGAGTAGGCACAAATACAGCTAGATCTCTTTTAATTGGTTGGCCAATAAAGCTGTTTTCCAATTTCTTGACATAAATGAGTGACTATCTCCACTGCTGCATCAGTTTGTTAAAGCATTTCAATTTGTAGTCCATCAATTCCTGGAGCTGTTTTTCACCAGTGCCTTCAATACAGCTTGGACTTCTTCCTTCAATACCATCAGTTCTTTTCATATGGCACCTTTTAATAGCTTACTTTGTCTTCTTGAGCCACTCTTTGAAATTTTCTGTTGAGCTCTTTAACTTCATTTCTTCCATTCATTATAAATTCTCTACACTAAGAGCAAGTTTCAGAGTCTCTTCTGATATTCACTTTAGTCTTTTATTTCTTTCCTTTTTAATGACCTTTCACTTTTTTACTGTATGATGTTCTTGATGTCATCTACAACTTTTCTGGTCTTTAGTCATTAGTGTTTACAGAATAAAATCTGGTTCTTGAGATGGTCTCTAACTTTAGGTGGGATATATTTTGGCTCTTATGGCCTTGTTTTAACTTTCTTTGGTTTCAACTTAAACTTAGATATGAACAACTAATTGTCCCTCAGTTGGCCAATGGCCTTGCTTTGGCTGATAACATTGAGCTTTTTCATCCTCTCGTCCCACAGATGTAGTCAATCTGATTCCTATGTATTCATTCCATCCGGTAGGTCCATGTGTATAGCTGCTGTTTATGATGTTGAAAGAAAGGTATTTCAACATTGTTGGTGTTACAAAATTCTACCATGAAATCTCCAGCATTGTTTCTATCACCAGGACCATATTTTACAACTAATGGTTGTTTCCAACGTTCACATTCCAATCACTAGTAATTATCAATGCATCTTGATTATATGTTTGGATCAATTTCAGACTGAAGTTTGATAAATTCATCAATTTCATCATCACTGTCTTTAGTGATTGTTTAAATTTGAATAATAGTGGTATTAACTGGTCTTCCTTGTAGGCATATGGATATTATCCTATCAGAGGCACATTAAGGCATATACACTCACTTAACACTCATTGAATCAAACTGAGTTACAGTTACCATATATTGCATCCTTCCATTTGAAACCTCCCATTTTTCTAACAACCCAACAAGATAAAAGTGTTTGGGGCTTTTATTTTCAAAAAAAGTGTTTCAAGTCCTTGACACTTAAAAAGAAAATTGATTCTTAAGGAAAATTAAAAAAAAAAAAAAAAACCATGATAGTGTTATTAATTCAGAAACAGCACAATGCTTTCTATTATGTCACCTGTCCCCATGCATTTGAGGGGAGAACATTATTCTGTCTAAAAACTTGGTCAAAACAGGGAGCCCCTTACCATTACTATCCTTGCTCTAAGATGTGTAACTCTTAGCAAATTATATAACCTCTCTAAGACTCCATTCCCTCACCTGTAAAATGAGGGTAGTATCCAACTCAGCTGTTGTGAGAATTAAATGAGATGATATAAAATGCAGAAGGCACATAAAAGCTTATGAAATGTTTGTTGTTATTAGTATTGTTACTATTAATACGGATAGCCCTTTGGAGGCACCTAGATTTAGCTTTAAAACAAAGTCAGTTATATTTTCTTTAAGACAGCCTTTCAAGCCTTCATGAGTATGATTAATATATTTAGAAAAATACTGACTTCAGATGATTTCACATGCACTTAACATAGCACAATCAATGCCTATGGAAACAGCAGCCAAGAAATCAAAGGTATATTAATTGGGCAATCTGTTGCAAAAA